>NC_064816.1:72657848-72865908 GCF_023721935.1 Panthera uncia
AGGCGGTTGAGCAGCCTACTTTAGCTCAGGTCATGATCTCATGGTCTGTGAGTCTGAGCCCCGCATCAGGCTCTGTGCTGACAGCTCAGAGCTTGGAGCCTGCTTCAGATTCTGTGTCTCCCTCTCTCTCTGCCCCTCCCCTGCTCATGCTCTGTCTCTCTCTGTCTCAAAAATAAATAAAAACATTAAACGATTTTAAATATAAATTACAATACTATAAAACTTCTAGAAGCAAACCTCAGAGACCTTGAGTTTTATGATGAGTTTTTAGATATGATACAAAAACCAGAATCCATAAAATAAAGTGCTGTCTTGATTAAAATTTAAAACTTCTGCTCTGTGAAAGGCACTTTTAAGAGAATCAAAACACAAGCCACAGACTGGGAGAAAATATTTGTAAAACACATATCTGATAAAGGACTTGTTTCCAAAACATACAAAGAACTCTTAAAACTCAACCATAAAAAACCAAACAACCTAATTAAGAAATGGGCAAAGGATCTGAACTAACGCGTCACCAAAAAAGCAGACACACAGATGGCAAATCCTTATGAAAAGATATGCAACATTGCATGTGATTAGGGAATTGCAAATTAAGGCGACAATGAAATAACACTATGCCCCATTAGAAGCAAAAATTTAAACAGACAGTAGCAAACACTGACAATATTGTGAGAGTGTGGAACACAAGGAATTCTCATTCTTTCCTGTTGGAAATGGAAAGACAGTTTGGAAGACAGTGTGGCACTTTCATGCAATGCTAATGGTAGTCTTACAATCCAGTCCAGCAATCATGCTCCTGGCTATTTTCCTAGGTTTTACTCAGTTGAATTGACAACTTATGCCCATACAAAATCTGCATGCGTATGTTGATAGCAGCGTATTGATAATTGCCAAAAACTGAAGGATATCCTTCAATAGGTGAATGGATAAATAAACTGTGGTACATCTGTAAAATGGAATATTATTCAGCAATAAAACCAAGTGAGCTACCAAACCACAAAAAGGGAGACTGTATGATCCAATCATATGACATTCTGGAAAAGGAAAAATTGTATAGATAGTAAAATAATCAGAATTTGCCAAGGGGTCTACGATAGGAGAGGCACAAAGGATTTCTAGGGCAATAGAACTGTTCTGTAGGATGCTGTAAGGTGGACACATGAGAATGCTTTTGTCAAAATACATGGACCTTAAAAACACAAAGAACATTAATAATACAATATTTTTTAATGTTTACTCATTTTGAGAGAGATAGTGCAATCTGGGGAGGGGCAGGAGAGATGGGGACAGAGGCAGTATCTCCACACTGACAGCAGAGAGCCTGATGCAGGGCTTAAATGCACAAACCTCAAGATCACAACCTGGGCTGAAGTTGGACGCTTAACCGACTGAGCCACCCAGGCGCCTCGATATGATATTTTTAAAAAATCACTTAGAAGGTTTGGGGATGCTAGGAAGGAATTCAGACTGTGACAAGAGCAACTAACTGTATGAAAACATATGAAACAATCTCGCTGCAGGGCTGGAGGAGACAGGTGCTGATGTAAGTAACTCTGGTAGGAAGAGGAGTCTATAAGACTAACGGCACTTAAGAACTATATTCATTCGGTTGATGAAGTTTTCTCCCACTGGGCTATCTGTTACCAATTTCCTTACTGCTACCCATATATACTGGAATTGAACAATTGAACAAGTGGATGGCAGATGGTGGGGGCCAGATTTTTCACTGCTGCAATGGGAGTTTACAGATAAGTAACCAAAGGAGGCCTGAATGATCCACGTGGTAATGGAGTAGAGCTGGAGACATCAGAATGAGCTCATGTTTAACTTACTATAAATACAGATAGTTAAATAGAACATAATCGCAGATATGTTTATATACAACAGGTTAGTTTACATATGTACATTTCTGTGCTGTTAGCTGAAAAGCCCCCAAATAAATGATAACCCACTAGCAAAAAGCATACTTAGTGCTCAGATCTTGTTTTTTAATAACATTCTCCAATAAAATGAACCAAGTCTCCTCAGAGAAATGACTGAATATTGGACTAAGACAGAAAATATACAAGATGTGCCTGAAGCATTTTTAGAGGCAGTAAGTAAGGAAGTAAGGAAACAAACACACACAGCAAGTAAGGAAATGTTGAACCACACGCATGCATGCGCGCATTGATGGGGGTATGTCAAAAGTACACAGGAGTTAACAAAAAAAGAGCTCCTAGTGGCCAAAGCTAGAACAATTTGAGCAACAAAGTTAATAAAGTAGTATTGTATTATAATCCAAAGTATAAAATGAATATCCATGAATCTGAACTGATACAAATACATGATCAAATAAATGAATAAATGTGGAAGAAAAAACAAATCTCCCATGCAAAAGAATTCCAAATATTTTATGAAGGTACTCCACCTTCAAGGAGAGAGAGTGCATCTTCTCACTCTTTAGATCAGGGTGTGTATAGTATGATTTCCTTCCAAAGATGGAGGCAGTGTGAGAAGCTTTACAGTGGAGAAAGCTGAAAAATGCTACCTCAACCAGGTGATCAAGGTCAACATCGACATCAACATACAGGTAGGGTAATAAGTACCCTTGATATTATGTGATAAGAATGGCACTTCACCTGTGCTATCTTCCTCTCAGGAACCCATTATCTCAATTTTATCCTGAGAAAAACATCAAATTGCAATAGTGGGTAACCTATGAAATACCTGCCCAGGATGCCTCAAAACTGTCAAAATCATCAAGAACAAGGAAAGTCCAAGAAACTGCCATAGCTAAGAGACAGGACAACTGAATGTAATGTGCTATCATGAAACAGAAAAAGGACACTTGGTATAAACTAAGGAAATATGAAAAATATGGACATTGCTTAATAACAAGGTTATCAATATTGGTCCTTCGATTATAACAAACATACCATGCTAATGCAGGATATTAATAATAGGAAACACTGGGCATAAGATATATAGATATCCTCTGTATTCTCTTCTCAGTTCTTCTATAGTCTAAAACTTTTCTAACAAATACTCTATTTAAAATTCCACTGGGAGAATTTAACCAGAACCCAAGTAGACAACTGTTGTCCCAAGGCTTCCCTTCATTCACATTCTGGAAATTCCCTATGCCTACTTCCTTTGTTGGATTCCCTGTGTCCTAGACCGTGTCCTTCTTCTGTCATAGTTTATTCCCTCATATTGTTGGAGTTTATTGTCCAGTAGCTTTCTGACAAAAAGTACATGGAAGGTAAATCTTACAAAATGTGTGTATTTCAAAATATCATTGGTTGCTCATAGAATTTTAGGTTGGAAATCACTTGCACAAATTGTCAAGCACTTGTACTTTGTCTTCTTCTAGATGGCTGTTAAGAAGTTGAAAATCGGGGCGCCTGGGTGGCGCAGTCGGTTAAGCGTCCGACTTCAGCCAGGTCACGATCTTGCAGTCCGTGAGTTCGAGCCCCGCGTCAGGCTCTGGGCTGATGGCTCGGAGCCTGGAGCCTGTTTCCGATTCTGTGTCTCCCTCTCTCTCTGCCCCTCCCCCGTTCATGCTCTGTCTCTCTCTGTCCCAAAAATAAATTAAAAAACGTTGAAAAAAAAAAATTTAAAAAAAAAAAAAAAAAAAAAAAGAAGTTGAAAATCATCCTAATTCTGGATGCTTTGAACTTGACCTCTTTTATCTCACTGGAAGATTTAGGGATCTACTTAATTCATTCCTAGTTATTTGTCATTTTTCATTTATCATATCAGGCACTTGGTGGTCCCTTTCAATCTGAAGTTCATGTCATTCGATTATAGGAAAATACCTTGTATCAGTTCTTTGATAATTTCATCTCCCTGTCTCCTTTGTACATTTTTTTTTTCTTATGGAACTTCCATTATTCACACGTTTCACTTCATGGGTTGCTTTGTAATCTCAATTGTTTCCTGTTTTCCTTATCTTTGTCTTTTCGTTGGACATTTTGTGAAATTTCCTCAGCTTCATCTTCCAACCCTCTGTTAATAAAAAAATAATAATAATACCCTAGTCTTATTGGTAGAATATATGGATATGGGGTGTGTGTGTGTGTGTGTGTGTGTGTGTAAAACTCTTTCCTCAATCTGTTCTGTCTCTGTTTCTCCCCTCAATCTGTTCCCATCCATCTGTTTTCCCCTCTATTTTCCTCTCTTTTTCTTTTCCTTACTTGTTTTCTTCCCCTCTCTGATTTCCCTTTCTTTGGTTTTTCTTACTCTGTTTTCATGCTTCTTTCTCTTTTCACGCTTTCTTTTTCAATGTCTGTCTCTGGTTCCCACATGTTTTGTTGTCTCTTTCTGCCCTTCCTCCTGATACACACTTATTTCTATTCCCTGATTTTCTTTTTCTCCCATCACTGTTTTGCCTCCCTTTCTTGTCTCTCCCACATCGGTTCCAGCTCCTCCATCTGTCTCTCTTTTCCTGTTTCTTTACCTCATTTGATTTCTGTTTCCTCTCTTCCCCGTAGATTTACACCCTCATTACTTCACTGTTCCTCTCCTATCCCTGTATTCTCCCTTTTTCTCATTTTCTCTGTTTAACCATATTTCTCTGACTCCTCCTCTTTTATTCTATCTCCTACCCCTATCCTACCATTTCTATTTCCATCCTATTCTCTATTCATAATTTCTATATCACTTCTTCTCTGTTTGTATTACAACCAATTTTTAAAATATCTTACTTATTTCTGATTATTCTCTAAAAATGTGTATAGCATCTATGTCTTGTTTTATGGATGCAGTATATTCTTTTTTTAATGTTTATTTATTTTTGAGAGAGAGAGAGAGAGTGGGAGCACTTGCAAGAGCAAAGGAGTGGCAGAGAGAGAGGGAAAGAAGGAGAATCCCAAGCAGGCTCCACACTGTCAGTGCAGAGCCCAACTTGGGGCTCAAACTTACGAACCATGAAATCATGACCTAAGCCGAAATCAGGAGTTGGATGCTTAACCAACTGAGCCACCCAGGTGCCTATATATTCTTATCTTTGAGAATGTTACGATTTTATTTGGAGTTGTTTCCCCCACACACACACACACCATGGGCACTCTATTTTGCCTATGAGCTTCCATATTCATTTTTCCTGTTTTCTTGTTGGGTTTAATCTCTGTTTTCACATTAGATGCTTTCTGGTGCTGCCTTCTGGTGCTGCATAGCCTGATAGTCTGTCCCTATCCATTTCTAATTAGGAATTTCACTAAAAAGCTGATTGTGAGCTATGTGTGTAAGAATAGGACTCATTAACATGTGGGTTTCACTGAAGGGTGGCAGAGCAGGATTTGGCCAGTGTTTGGAGAAATCCACAATATCAATATCTGTAGGCATTTTTCTTTAGTCATAAAAAGAATCTTCCCTAAAAATAAAATTTTCAATCCTCTATATACAGTGTATCAGCCAAGATAATAGATTCTGGTACCTAGTTAAAGAGAAGACCTCTAGGTTTCACCATTTATCATGTTGACTTTCATTTAAGCTCCTATTTTCTGTATAGAAACTCACTTTTTTCTCAACTGTGCCAGGGTACAGAGGAAGCTATTTGCTTAATTATTTCTAAAGAATAAATAACCAGTGGTATGTTGGAAGATACTGTTTTGGCCTGGATTCCCCCAAAAGAAGAGCCTGAAACTAGGCATAAATAAAAGGTTCAGAAAACAAAATTATATGGAAATCAGGAAAGGATATGGGAAAATAATGAGCAACGATGAAAATATAAATTGGACAAGTAGTAGCAAAAAAGCACACCCAATACACCAAGGTTAGATTTAATGATGAATTCTTCATAATGTTTATGTAATACTTCCAATGTTGACAATGTTGCAGAATATAAAAATCTGTAAGTTTCCTACTTATTTCATGAAGCTGTCACAAATGACATAAAGGAGGCTGGATATTAAAAGAATGAAAATTAGATTATGTAAGGGTTTACTACTAAAATGGTTTAGGATTAGGGATTAGCCGAATGTGTGAGTCAGTCAAGATCCTAAATAGGCCTTTGATAAGACATCCATTCCTTTTGTAAACTTCATACGCTAGGAATGGAGAGCTCTTTTCTTAACATGATAAAGAGCCAGTCTTAAATCAACATTCAGTATTCCCTTAACAATAAAATATTGGAAATATTCCCATTAAAGGTAGGAACAAGATGTGAATGCAGGCCATGACTAAAACTTAATTTGGGTCTGGAAACTCAAAAGAGTTCATGGATTCATAATCACTGTGGTATAAGAAGGTAACTACTTATGAGGGTCAGCTCCTTCTGATTATGTCATTACAGTGCTCCTGAGGAGCTCTATTGTCATTGAAGCAAATTCTCTGAACTCTCTAGGACTTTCTAAAACTACATAGGAAAGAGGTGACACTCAGGAATTTAGTGAAGTACTGTTTACAGTGTAGAGTGGGAGGTCATCATGTGTCAAGTCTGAGAGGCTAGCCACAGTAATTCCACGATTATTGGCTTTACACACACATTCCAGATACTCCCCAAGCCCTAGTGGAAGCATGATTAGAGGTGTCCTCATATGATAGAACAGCATCCCTCATTGGCGTCGTGACTTGTGGATAGTTTTCATGTATGCTTCAAAGAAATTCTTAGGAGAATTTTTGAGGGTAGAGTAGGGAAATATTAATACCTTTTCCATGGATTTCAATAGGAGTAGTCAACAAAATGGAAACAAGATTTGAGAACCTATATCAGTGGTGGACAGATCATGAGATCTTTGAGTTAGGAGATCTGGGTTCAAGACCATCCATTATTTACTATCTCATGTAGGATAATTAAGTTACAGCTCTTTCTTGGATGAGTTGTCAAACAGGCCAACATCTGCCTCACACAACTCCAGAATCAACTGGGAGGAAAAGGCTCTTCAAACTGAAACCTATGTGCTCATATTTCTGAAAAAACCAGGACACGGTTCATCGGAAATGTTTTCTTCTTTGCCGCCATCAATGCTAACAGAGCTTTCAAATTTTTGGGAGACCTGGGTCAGAGCTAGGACTGCTGAGGCTGTAAAAGCCTATAGTGTAAGGCCACGAGGGACTCTGCCTACCTGGATGGACTAAGATCTACAGATTAAGGAGGAAGGTCTTTGGGTTCAGCAATAAATCGAAGGACATAATGATTTTGTATAGGGGATCCACTGACACCACAATTCATAGGTTGGGCCCATGCTAGATTTTTTTCATGAGTCCAACAATCCTTAAAGGAATAATGATTACCCACACCATTTATTAGAGTGTCATAGGAGAACTTTTAGCTTCAAGATTCAGTCCCTTCAGTTCTGAGTTTCGTGCTCTGTAACCCTGGGAGATGTTGACCATCCACTGATATTGAAGAGTAGAGACAGAGCACAAGTCATGTGGGTATGGCATGTGTAGACCTCTTCACAGGGAAAACTAAAGAAGCATGAAGCATAAAAGTAGTTCCAGTTAAGTATATCCACTAGATTCTATTTTGAATATGATACTATTTCTGTGCATTAACATGTTACCTTTTGTAGGCCATCTTAGCAGCTCTGCCAACCTTGTTTCCAAGCTATAACCACAGTGGAAAGATTTAGGAGGCATAAGTTAAAGTTCAAAATATGAAATACGGGGCACCTGGGTGGCTCAGTCAGTTGAATGTCCGACTCTTGGTTTCGGCTCAGGTCGTGATCTCACAGTCATGGGTTCGAGCCTGGCATCAAGCCTGCTTAGGATTCTCTCTCTCTCTCTCTCTCTCTCTCTCACTCCCTCTCTGCCCCTTCCCTGCTCACTCTCTCTGTATCTCTCTCTCAAAAAATAAACTTAAAATAATTTAAAATAAAAAATATGAATTATGATACACTAACTTAAGAAAATTTTTATAAGGTCAGATTTAGTTAGTACTGTCTTGGTTGATATTTTGTATCCTGAAGGGTGTTGTTGTTGTTGTTGTTGCTGTTGTTGTTGTTGTTGTTGTTTTTCTAACTTGGATAACAGTTTCTATGTAATGGTCATCAGCTCTTTGCTGAAGGTATGGTGCACCTAGTCTTTTAGTAATGTGTAGTAGAAAATGATCATTCAACACTTTCTGTAGAGTAGCTAGAGCAAACAGTATGAAATGACTTCAGGAGGCAATTTTACAGTGAAGATCGTGTTGAATAAACAAACTGCCAAGATCAATAAGTCAATATATAAGTTGTGTATAGTTTTGTTGAAGTTAAAGTCTAAGAACATATTTGCACCAAACTACAGTTTTTACATGCTTGTCCATTGCTTAGTTTACTTTGACCTATAGAAACACAAATTGTGTTTTATTTTGCTATAATCCCTTTTAAAAAATAAACGTGCCTATACATTTAGTAATATGGTATCCACTCTTTATGTTATTTTATACTGTTCTAATGTAGTAAGTGAAATCCTTCCATCTTATTTTCAGTATTAACATTCCTCCAGAATGTATTTTAATTTCATAATGCTTCACCTGCATGTACATATGTATTCCATTCTGTACTAAATGTTTCAATAATTCTCTTATATAATAGAAAATGAATAACTGTCCTGTTTTGGAAGATTGCTAAAGGATTGGAATACTCATTTTGAGGCCACTAGAATAATTTTTAATTATTTTTAATTCATCATTATTTTAAACCATGGTAGATTTTAAATGGTTAAATTCAAATGTGATATGAGGGTTACTCAAATCTATTGGAATTTGCACATCTATAGGAATAAAATACCCACAAGTTAAAATATTTTTCTTTTATTGTTGCTCAGATATTTAAAATTGAAAAAAAAATACTGCCCTTATTTACAGAAAAACATGTGCATATGCATCATGCTTTCTTTATGGTACTTCTATAATTAGCATATTTTACTATGAACTCTGGGTGCACTTTATTCTTTAAGTAATTTTAAATAAAACTCTCTATCACAAATATCCACATTAACTCAATTTACAGTGAATTCAGGTGTTTCCCACTATTTTCCAGAAATATAATTTCAATTATAGACCCCTTGTGTTTTAGAGGTCTTCTACACCAGTTTGTAGCAGACAGATCATTTAATACCAATAACAGAATGCTGCATCCTGGAATTAAACATTATTAGTTTTACTCACTGCTGGCACTCAATATTCTTCATATGCCTTTAGTTCTCTTCTTGAGTGGCCAGGACTGGAAACCCTGGGAAGGAGCTTCACTTCTAAGATTCCCTTGCCAGCAGGGTATTGAGTTTATTGAAGATCCCACCAGTGAGATGTATTTTCATGCTCTACTCTGTGACCATGGGTGCAGGTGGATTTCCCAAGCACGAGTTTTTGTAGCTGCATTCACCATTGTGGATGCCATGAAGGGGTTCTGAAACCTGTGGCAGATTTCTGAAGATTGCTGACTGGCAGCAGCGCTGTCTGTCTATAGCCCTAAACCGAAAACCACTGACTTTTGCTACTTTAGGCTTTCATTGGTTTCATAACACCTACTTATAACCTAGAGTGGTCTCTTTTTCTTATTAAACACTAAACACAAATGACCATGAAAAAATGCTAAGTACCGAGTAGCATTTAGTGCCAGAGAAGTCGACCACCTGGAAAGGCAGATCAAGTTAAGGCAGAGAGAAGCTAGCAGACATGGAAAGTTTAGAGTCTAGAAGCATAAGGACAAGTTGGGGTGGTGAGCAAGGTCAGCACATTCTGATCTTGTAGAGGTAGTTAGTTTTTTTATCCATTTATACTGTTTGCAGCATCTGGATTGCTCATGATGATAGAAAGTAAATGCCAACAAGTAAATCCCACTTCATTCAGGGGATGAGAAAAAGGCTTAGTTACCTAGTTTCCACATTTCCACTCAGTAGGTCAGTCACACACACCCCCCCATCCATCTGGCAGCATTTTTCACCTAATAAGTCACTTAATAAGCAAGTCACTTAATCTGAAGGCAATTCCCACCACCTAATCAGGGAGTTGTGATTAACAAGTGATTTCCGGCATGTGAAAGTGCCCAGCATAGAGCAGATCCAAAGCAAGACTAAACTGCTCAGGAAACCTAAGCAAATAAATTAATTTAGTAAGCCTGAGTAATGAATGCTGGTTTTTGTAAAGAATTCTACTGCCTTGTGGAACTAGGAAATCCAGATCTGGCTCCTGTCACCACTTACCGTGCAGATGACAGAACATTAAGATAGTTTTAGCACCTAGAACTAAAATGTCAATTTTTTACTTGCAACTAAATCTGGTATGCAACACTGTTCACTTCATCCTTGTTTTTATGCTGTGTCATGTTAGTTATTAAAAAAAAATATTGGACTGAGACAAAATACAATCCATCCTATCTCTCTAACTGAATGAACCCATAAAACCTGTACAGAATGCCTGGAGCAGCTGTTTGAAGATTCCAAAAGTGTAAAATGGCAGGCAGATTAGAGAAGACCAAAATTTGGAATACTATGGAACCAGTAATGAATTCTTGTGTTCTCCAATATCCCCCAGCCTGGACTCAAGACAGCCTAAAACCCAGAGGTGGATGTTGACACAGAATGAGCTATAGGAGAAATCCTCCAGATCTGATCTAAGACATGAGAAAGGCATCTCTGAGACCTCAGGGACAGTTGAGAAAATTCCTTACTTTTCTTTCTTTTTGTCTTATTTTTTGGTTCTCTCATATCCCATTTCCATGGCAATGACAGTAGGGACAGCCAGGGCAGCAGAGACCTGCAGGTGTCTTAAATTCTGAGGGAAGGGGATGTTACTCTCCAATGAGAAGACCTGTGGTTTCATGAGATGCCAGAGGCCGAGCTGTCCAACCAGCCTGATGGCAGGGCCCAGGTGGTGGATGGTTCTGGACTGCAGGGCGACCCACCGACAGTGAAGCTTCTTGGACTCCTGCTTTTAGGTAATTTGGCCTTAATAAAAGTACAATAAAAAAATTGTCTGTTGGGGAATTGCCCTCGACAGGTCCCCTGGGAAAGGAACCATTGGGGAAGGAAATAAGGTTCCGCAAGGAAATTGTGCGGCCCTACATCTAGCCCTCGCCACCCCCTATAAAGACTCTTTTACCCAAAAGAAGGATAACCTCATACATTTCCCAGCCAAGGAAGGAATAAATGGATTTAAAAACCCCACTCTGGGGGCGCCTGGGTGGCTCAGTCAGTTGGGCGTCCGACTTCGGCTCAGGTCATGATCTCGCAGTCCGTGAGTTCGAGCCCCGCGTTGGGCTGTGTGCTGACAGCTCAGAGCCTGGAGCCTGTTTCAGATTCTGTGTCTTCCTCTCTGTCTGACCTTCTCCCATTCATGCTTTGTCTCTCTCTGTCTCAAAAATGAATAAACGTTAAAAAAAATTTTCAAAAAAAGCCCCACTCTGGCAAAGAAGTGTATCTATGGGCACAAGTTACTCCAACCCCTAGGCCCACTTGGCCCCCAGGAGGCATTCTAGATGATGATTGAACCTAGTTGGTTAAGCTACAGAATGTTTCATTAGTTCCTAGGTGCATTGTCTCTCTGAGAATGCATAAGGCATGGGTTCCTAAGGCCCTCTTGGTTCCCTCCTGAAACCTCAGACTGAGGTGAACACTTTTGTTCCTCAAGCCACAAGTGGTTCAGGGAAACAAGTAAGAGGTCATGTCCCTGTAACTGTTCCGCTTGAGGTGTTGAGAGATAAATGACCTTTCATGAAAACAGCAAAGCAAATGCTTTATAGATTATAGATAAACATAGATACAAAATGAAAACAATGAAAGAAATTAATCAATAAGCAAAGGGCAGGAAGGAACGTTACAAGAAAATAACCATGTTGTTCCTTAATGGGTGATTATACAAAGGAACATTTTTAGAATTAGGTAATGCCAGAAAACAAAGATGACGCATGCTACAAGGAAATTGCAAACACATATAATGCCACGCTTGCCCCAATAAAGCGGCCAGTCTAACACACTGCTGTTGTCTGTGTCCATTTTATTTTTGTTTTATTTTATTTTCACTTTTTCACCGATGCCGTTCATCCTTCGGGACCCCCTGGACCTGCTGGAGCTGGATTCCGGCAATGAGAGTGGGGTGAACTCCCATTGCTTTTTTATTCTCTGTTCTCCTACCTCTTAGCTGAAATATGGTTGAGCTGTGGAAAGTGTACAGCAGAATAGGGAAGATAAAACCCTGGATTTCTGTCTGGAGGACTGAAAAGGGAGCCACAGAAGACCAAAATGTAATAGATAAATCATGGAGGTGGAGGAGTTGGGTAAGTGACCCCTGTAAGTTTATGAACTCCTGGGCTCATTCCCAAGCTGCACATACATGAATCTGATCCTAAATAGCCCACCAACAGTTGTTCAGTTAAGAACTGAATGAAGAGATATAGGCCACTGCCCATGTCCCAAACTGGCCGCTGGGTGGCACACATTCAAGACAGACCTACATAGCTTTGCAAAGGCTTTAAAAATGGAACTGATGTTGAAACCACAGGAGACTGCTTGGATCTTGCAACATGAATCCAACCAATCAATTGCCTAATAAAACAAAATACCAACATTCTCCATAGGACTTAAACAAGACCCAGAATTTTATAATATAATTTTCAAAGTGTTCATGATACAATCCAAGATTATTCAGCATGTGAAGAAACAAAATCTCAACTCACACGGGAAAAGACAATCAACAGATGCCAGTGCTGAGATGACACAAGTATTGGAACTATCTAACACAGACTTTAATGCATATGTTATAAAAATTCTCTGGAAAGTAAGGGGAAATACTCTTAGAATGAGGAAAGATAGAAAACATCAGCAAATAAATAGAAGATACAGAGGAAAACCAAATGGAAATTTTAGAACTAAAAATAAACTTTTTGAAATTCACTGGATGAACTCAGTAGTCAAATGGAGGTGACAGAGGAAAGAGACAATTAACTTGAAAATAAAACAATAATGGAATTATCCAGATCAAATAACAAAGAGAAAAAAAATTGAAAAGAAAAATTTTGCAGGGACCTGAATGATAATACCAAAAAGTCTAACATTTATGTCACTGAAGAAACCGAAAGAGAAGAGAAAGATGCAGTACAAAAAAAGCATCTGAAGATAATGTATTTGAAGAAAATTTTCCATATTAGGTGTAAGACATAAATGTACAGAATCAAGAAGCTGAGCAAAGTACAGACAGGATAAACAAAAAAATCCATATCCAGGCACAACATAACCAATTTTTTTTAAACTAAAGGCAAAGAAAATGTCTTAAAAATAGCCAGAGAAAAGTAGCGTATTATCTACAGAGAAACAGTAATTTTAATAATTGGATTTCTCATCAAAAACCATGGAGAAAGCAAGCAAAAGTGAACTACCAATTCTCAAGTGCTGAAAGAAAAGAACTGTCAATCCAGAATTCAACATGCAGCAAAATATCTTCCAAGAATGGAGATGAAATAAGGCATTATCTGCTGAGAGAAAACGAAGAGAATTCTTTTCCATCAAACCTACACTAAAAGAGTTACGAAAGAAAGTTCTTCAGATGGAAGGAAATAGTATCAGAAGGAAACTTGGAACTTCAGGAATGGAAGAAGAGCAACAGAAATGGTAAATATCTGGGTAATTCTAATAGATTATTTCTCTCCTCTTGAGTTCATTCAAATATGTTTGATGGTTGAGAGCAACTTATGATGGGGTTACATCCTGATAAAGCCATAAGTTGAGAATATCATAAGCCAAAAATGCATTTAATACACCTAACCTATCAAACATTGCTGCTTAGCCTAGCCTACTTTACACATATTCAGAACACTGACATTAGCCTATGGTTGGGCAAAATCACCTAACACAAAGGCTATTTTATAATGAAGCATTGGATATCTCACGTAATTTATTGAATATTATACTGAAAGCGAAAAACTGAATGGTTGTATGGTTCCAGAATGGTTGTAAATATATTGGTTGTTTACCCTTGTGATTGTGTGGCTGACTGAGAGCTGTGGCTTGTTGCCACTGCTCAGCCTTATGAGAGAGTATTGTAACACATAGCACAAGCTGTGAAAAAAATCAAAATTTAAAATTCTAATTATGGTTTATGCTAAATACATACTGTTTTCACACCATCGTAAAGTCAAAAAAATTGCATGTTGAACTATCATAAGTGAGAGACCATCTATACTATCTGATGGAGTTTTCAATATTAGGTAGATATAATACATAAGACAGCTATAATGCAAAGAGAAGAGGGTGAAACCTATATTATTATATTGTTTCTACTTTCTACTTGATGTGATAAGATACTGATTTTAAGTAGACTGTGAAATGTTAAGTAGGTATATTATAATCCTTAGATTAGCCAATAAAAAAATTCTATACAAAGAGACAGAGTAAAATGCACAATAGGTGGAATTAAACACCAAAAAAGTTTACATAACCCTAAAGAAATAGAAAAGAGGAACCACAATAAAAAGGTAACAAACAGAAAATAAATAATTAAAATGGCAAAAATACTAACATTATATTAAATGTCAATGGTCTAACCACATAAATTAAAAGACAGAGATTGTTAAAGTGGATAAAAATATGTGACAATACTATATGCTGTCTGTAAGAAACTCACTTTATAGTATAGGTAATCTAATAGTAAAAATATGGAACAATGTATATCATGCAAACAATCCTAACTTTAATGGGAAAATGTTTCTAATGAACAATAGCCTTCAGAGAGCCTGGGAATAAGGACCTGGAAATGGCAGGAACTCCAGAGGTTGAATGGTTAGTGAGGGCCGTGGTCAGAGCTATGATCCCATAGAACTGAACCATCACCTTATGCTGTAATTATGTGGCCATGTGAAGCTGGAAGCTGGCTGAAATAGATGGTTTAGCCATGGTCTCTCAAGACAGCAAACCAGTTTGGACTTGTTCCCACCATCTCATCTTTCCAAAAGACTTCCTCTTTGAAGATAAAACAACCTTTTTTTCCCCAGGATTTGAAAAACTAGTGTTATCTATGGGCGAAAAAAATGCTACTGCACCCAGTCCCTTTCACCCCTGCCTTCCTGAGCCTATCGTATCTGTTTGCCCAAGGCACTTCATTTTGATATGCTTCCCCCCTGCAGAGGCTGCGCTGTTTCTTTCCTGAAGTTTATTGTTGCCATGCTTTGACTCCATTTCCCTCTGTATTTTTGATCCTCGTATTTATACCTCTATCTTCTAAGGAGAAAGGTTAATCTGTATTAATGAGAGAATACAGAATTCTTTTAGGTCCTTTCCCTCTTCCTCCCCAAAATGTCTTGACCTGGGTCTTGCTTGATTCAACATGTTAGGAATGATAGGCATTTTAAGTAGTTTAGGGTAGAATATCAGTGTAGGTAACAGCTGGGTTAACCTTCTCCTACTGTCATAGAGAACTATCCCTGAAAACATTAGAAACAAAACACCAGCTTCCTGGGGAGGAGAGAAGCCTCAGCGAGACTATGCCTAGTTCTAATGTTGTTCGGGTCCAGAAGGCTGGACACAGTATATTATGGGGGTAAAAGAATGAACTGCTACCAAAAAAACCATCGTACGTAAGAAATGCTTTTGCTAGAGATCTGACCTGTTAGAAGTTCTTAAGATTTGAGGTTGAATAAAACTTAGAGATGTTGATAGAAATCATAGAGATGAAAAAACTTACATCAAAATAAATTAGTTGACAAAGAATGGCATTAGCATGGACTATTGCTTTCTCCAATGACAGTTTTGCTAAAAGCATTGGTCATTTAGACATGGAAATTAAACTACCTGCCCTTTCTAGCCATTTGTACTGACATTATTCTGATTGGAGCCTCTAGGCTTCTGGTTCAGGCTTAAAATACTGGCCTGAATTTTTACAGTTGTTGGGCTGGATATTTGGAAGGGAGTGAGGGAGAAGGTCATGAGCTGTACACATAGTCTCAAAATTAATCTTCTTAAGAACTCATTAATTCCTTGCTCAATCTCCCACTGCCTTCTCACCGAACTCTGGAGACTATCTATATTCTTTAAACTGGCTTTCCCCCAAAGCAAACTGGCTTCACTGTCCTTTGAGGAGGTCATGCTCATGTGGAACCTTATTCTTTGTTTCCCCTGCTATTCCCCCCAGCATGGAGAATCAGGTTTTCTTTTGCCTTTCCCCAAATCTTATTTGCTTCTTTGAAAAGTCAGTCTCCTCTACACTGAGTCACAATATTTTTTCTTTCTTGTTTTTTATAGTACTGGTATATACCTGCCAAAATAAGAGGCACAGACTGTCTAAGGTTAATTATCTATTGTCTGTGTATATCTTGGGTCTGTAAGTGGATTTTAAATCCTTAGAAGCCATGGGCTCTGGCTTACATTTGTTTTCCTATTACTAAGGCAAAATAGTTGAAATGTACCTTGACAAAGTTCAAAAGCAAATGTGAGTTTACTTGTGAATACTTTCTAGCCCATAAATCATAGTTTTCCTTTGCATATGCACATTGATGCTCCTGGCATGCTTGTACCTTGATCAAAACACATGTTCCAAATACAGAGTAAAAGCAATGACTTTCTTGTTACAACATGGAAAGTTGACACTATGGCAATGTCATGGCTAATATCTGTGATTCACTGGAATGTTACAAGTATAGATAAAGAATCTTGGTGAATAGATTTGTTATTATGAACAGATGCTAATTCTGTCAGTAATTGGCAACAAAATTTTCTATATCCTTGTGGGCATTTTAGGTGACAAATATATGCTGAATACTTTGCTGATTGACTTGCACCAGATTCTTATTGCTACCTTAAGGTGTCCATTGGTTGCACTTAGATCCGTTTCTTTTCGTTTGTTGCAGGAAAACATTCGTAAGAATGAGCTTTTAATAAAAGTAGATGCTTTAAATAAAATGCTAATTATAAAATATTACACATTATAGAAACATGGAAAGAGTAAAAAAAGCATCCTTCTCTCCTCTAGCTCCAGAGACAACCACTATGGACAATTTCATACATGGGCTGGCAAACTAAAGCCTGTCCCCTTTTTTTTTTTTTTTTTTTTAATAAATAAATGTCATTGGAACACAGCCATACCTATTCATTTATGTATTGTCTAAGGCTTGGTTTGCACTACAGTGGTGAAACTAAGTAGTTGTGACAGACACTGTATGGCCAGCAAAGCCTAAAATATTTACTATCTGTTTTTTTTAAGGAAAAAGTTTGTCAACTTCTAATCTAATATGGCCTATACTGTTCTAGATTTTCTACAAATGTGTAAATATACATATGCTTTTTAAAAATCTTACTGACATGTTACATGTATACTAAAAATTGCACAAAAATTGTACAACTTGGTAAATTTTCAGAAAGTGAATATCCCCTAATAACCAGCATTCAGTTTAAGAAATAGGATATTACCAGCACCACAAAAGTCTCCCTCGTGCTCCTTTCTTATCACTACCATCTCTTAAAGGTAACTTTATCCTGATTTTGAAATTATCTAAAGTGGAATATACATTATGTGTTTTGTGCCTGGCTTCTTTTGCTTAACATTGTGTCTTAAGAATCATCCATATTTTTGCATATGGTAACACTGTTCATTCCCATCACCTATAGCATTTCACGAGGCAAATATCCCATACTTACCATTCTACTGTTAGTGGACATTTTTAGAATTTTCACTTTGGGGTTTGTTGTAGACTCTGGGTCTGGAGTTCTCTCTTGTCCAGCAAGAAAGCAGGATGCAGGATTGAAAATGTGAGACAGGCTAATGTCTGGGAGGAGACAAGAGTAAGGGTCCTTGCTCCATTTTTATTAGGATCAGAGGCTTATAAACATGATAGAAGGCTTATAAGCATGATGGATGTGCACAAAGAGACAAACCATGAACTCATGGATGTGGGGAAAAGGGGGTTTTGGAGATATGTGGTGTTAGGGGTTTGGGCCAATAGAAAACAAGCTTCTCATGCTGGATGGAAGGTTGTTTACAGCAAACATGCAGCACCACCTCTGTTTATCTGAACTGGTCTAGGGGACAAGAAAGACAGAGCATGCTACCTCAGGGTCAAGAAGGCACCTTTCTTTTGCTAATTAGCTCCACTCTGGGCAACTTCGCCCTGCTGCCATCTATAGCCCTATTTACCTAATTGGTCCTTCCTTCCTGTGAAAGCAGCTTTCTGCTATTGTCCTATACCTTTGTCCTATACTGGGGGCCTCTGCCTCATTTACCTAATCTTATTTACCTAATCTTGGATGTTTTCATCCACAGGTTTCCTATTTCTATACCTTTGTCCTATACTGGGGGCCTTTGCCCCGTTTACCTAATTTTATTTACCTAATCTTGTTTACCCAAACTTGGGTGTGTACACCCTACTGCTTTCTAATTCTTTATGCCTTGTTAACCCATTGATGCAAGCTCAGGGAATTCCTAAGCTTATTCCTCAGAGGGGTTATTTTAAATAATGCTGAAATGAACATTTTAACGTGTCTTTGGGTGAACATATGCTGGCATTTCTCACACAAGCGTTTTTGAAATTGTTGACTAATGCAGTTCTGTAACAGCCTTCCATGTCAATCCACATAGAATTACTTTATTTTGTTATAATTGTATAATATTTAACTGTATGATATTCTATATCATATTTCCCCCTTATTGGTCATCCAGTCACGTGGTAGAGACTGCTAGTCGTTCCGTAAAATCTATTGTCTTTTTTTTTCTATTATCCCTTTTTTCCTCCACATTTTTAGCTAGGCACATGACTTCCCAGAATAAGACTGTGCTTTCCAGTCTCCCTTGCAGCTAGATGTAGCCATGTGACTAAGTACTGGACAATATAGTGTAGATAGAGCATCAAATAGCCGATTTTAGAACGCTTTCTAGGAGACAGGATGACTATACCTCTGCCTTTCTACCTCCCTTCCTCCATCCTGCTGTCTATAATCTCAGATTGCCATCTAATATATTGAGTTGAGGCCTACACAGTGGAGCCACAAGATATAAGGAATATGGGCCCTGAGATAATCAAGTGTTAGACTTATCCTGGGCTGTCTACCTGAGCTTTCACATGAGTGAGAAATGGATATCCCTCGTCTTTGAGCTACATTTGTTTTTCTGCCACTTGTAACTGAAATGAATTATAACACATGCAAGTTAGTTTCCAATTCTTGTGATTACACATCTTTCCATATATATATATTTTTTCCGTGTCTATTTTGTAGGAAAAAATTACTACAGGTGGAATTGCTAGGTTAAAAATTAAGAACATTTTAAAGTGTAGGTGCTGCCAAACATTCTTCCAAAATGTTGTACCAACTATATTACCACTTACATTATGAGTGATATTTCCTCATTGAGTGTCAACTTGCCAGACCTCTTGTATTAAAGAAAAGAAGCAAAACAAAGCCAAACAAAAGGTGAAATGCTTGGATTCTTTCCTTCTTTTTTAATTTTTTTTTGTGTGTGTATATATTACAGGTTTTTGATTTGTGGTTATTATTAGGTTTGTATATAATATCTTATGCATATAGCAGTCTACATTAAGTTGATCACTTAAGTTTAAACTCATTCTTTTTTTTAAATTTTTTTTAACGTTTATTTTATTTTTGAGACAGAGAGAGACAGAGCATGAACGGGGGAGGGTCAGAGAGAGAGGGAGACACAGAATCTGAAACAGGCTCCAGGCTCTGAGCAGTCAGCACAGAGCCCGACGCGGGGCTCAAACTCATGGACCGCGAGATCATGACCTGAGCCGAAGTCGGCCGCTTAACCGACTGAGCCACCCAGGTGCCCCAAGTTTAAACTCAATCTAATAGCACTAAATTTTTACTCCTCCACCATTTTTTATATATATGATGTCATACTTTGCATCCTTCTGTTTTGTGAGTCATTTGACTGGTTTTTATAGATATAATTGATTTTACTGCTTTGTGCTTTAACCACCATACTGGTTTAATCTTCCACTTTTATAATGCTTGCATTTACCTGTGAAATTTTTTCTTTCTTGATTTTCTTACTCCTGATTATGGCCTTTTCTTTCTACTCAAAGAATTCTCTTTAACAATTCTCATAAGGCTAGTTTAGTGGTGATGAACTCCTTTAACTTTTGTTTATCTGGAAAACTCTATCTCTAATTCTATTCTGAATGATAATCTTGCTGGATAGAGCAACCAAGAAGGTTGCAGATTTTTTTCCTTTCAGTACTTTGAATATATCATTCCACTTGCTTCTGGTATGCAAAGTTTCTGCTGAAAGATCAACTGATAGCTGATTTTACATACAGGGATTTCCCTTGTATGTAACTGTTTTCTTTTCTCTTGATGCTTTTAAAATTCTCTTTTTATTACTACTTTTCTGCCATTTTATTTATTATTTGTCTTAGTATGGACCTCACTGGGTTGATTTTGTTGGGGCTCTCTATCCTTTCTGGATCTAGATGTCTGCTTCTATTCCCAGATTTGGAAAATCTTCAACTATTGTTTCTTGAAATAAATTTTCTGCTCCCTTCTCTCTCTCTCCTCTCATTCTGGGATCCCTATAATGCAAATATTATTACACTTGAGATGTTGCTGAGCTCCCTTAACCTATTATCATTTTTTATTCTTCTTTTTTTCTTTTTGCTGTTGAGCTTGGTTGCTTTCCATTACTATCTTCTAGCTCATTGATCCATTCTCCATCCTCTAATTTGATGTTGCTTCCCTCTAGTGAATTTTTAATTTCAGTTACTGAATTCTTCATCTCTGATTGGTTCTTTTTTTTTTTTAATTTTCTATCTCTTTTTTGAAGATTACCCTGAGATCCTCCACTCTTTTCTCAAGTCCAGTGAGTATTTTATGACCATTACTTTAAATTATTTATCAGGAATATTGCTTATCTCCATTTCATTTAGCTCTTCTGCTGTGGTTTTATCCTTTTCTTTCATTTGGGGCATATCCCTCTGTCTCTCCATTTTGTCTAATTCTCTTTGTTTGTTTCTATGTATTAGGAAAGTCATCTATGTCTCCTGATCTTGAAAGTAGTGGCCTTATAAAGAAAAGTTTCTGGGAATACCTAGATGGCTCAATCAATTAAGCATCCTACTCTTGATTTCGGCTCAGGTCATGATCTCACAGTTTGTGAAATCAAGCCCTTTATTGTGCTCTATGCTGATAGCACAGAGTCTGCTTGGGATTCTCTCTGTCCTCTCTCTCTGCCCCCACCCCCGCTCATGTTCCCTCTCTCTCTCTCTCTCCCTCTCTCTCTCTCTCTCTCAAAATAAATAAGCTTTAAAAAATAAAAACGATAAAATATTTTTTAAAAAAAAAGAAAGAAAAAGAAACATTTCTATGTGCCCTGTAGCGCAATGTCCCCTGTTCATCAGAACCTGGTGCTCTAGGGATGTCTCCTATCTTCAGTCCAATATATTGCAATGGCCCAGTTTGCCTTTAGCAGGCACACTGGACAAGTTTGGTCCCTGTGCTGTTAAGGGGCCAGTCTTGGAATGCCATGGGTTTGTAGTTGTATGGTGTTAACAGTCAGACCAGTTGCCTGCCCTCAGGCCATCTGCCAGGGCTGCAATTACCCAAACTTCAGGGCTCTTTCCCTGTGTTACCCCCTGAGTGGTTTTTATTGATGGGTGGGGCTAGCAGACCAGATGCCTATCCCCAGTCTGCTGTAGCTGCAGTTGCACCAGTGTGTGGTTATCTTCTCCTCTCCCCAGGGCAGGAGCCACTTTGGAGGGATACATCATGAGTGGGGCAGGTTGGATGGGATACATCCTTTGGAGAATGCCAGGGCAGGATATAGCAACTGTTAGCAAGGTCAGTGGGGAGTGTTACTGCTGGTTCCCACAAGTATCCAGCTATCTAGGCAAGAGGTAGAGGGTAAGGGAGGAAAAATGGCACCCACCTGCTCTTTTGTTATTGATAAAGTTTCCTAGAGATCCCTGCCCATCCAGTGAATGTTCTGAGATTAGTAAATAAATCTTCCTCATGTATACCCCAGGCACTTTTCAAACTTCTGCTTTTATGCTGTATCTTGGCAGGGTTGTTTTTTATACTGGCCCTTTAAGGGTGAGGATTAAGTTTCCTATCACCCACTAGCACTCCCAGAGTTAAGTCTGCTGATTTTTAAAGTATCTGTAGTTAAGCCCTCATGACTGTGAAACCTCATGAAGTTAGGCCCCATTGTGTTCCAAAGCCAAATGTTATGGGGGCTCATCTTCTCAGTGTAGTTCCCCCACACCATGGGTGCCTAGGGTGAGGTCTACTCCTCTCCCTTCTCCATGTTTGTGATGTCTGTCCCATTTGTGGTTATTCTGTCCAGGAGTTTGGTTCCCAACTGAGTCTCTACCCCACCTACTCTTTTCCATGGCCCCTCTATGACTGACTGTAGAAAGTCTGTTCTGTCAGTCTCTGGGTTGTTTTCTGGGTTAATTGCACTGCTGGGGCTGTTACATAGGTGTGTCCATGGGATGAGGTGAATTTAGGATCCTCCTACTCTTCCATGTTCCCAGAAGTCTGAGAACTGACTTTTGTATTATCTGTTCCCTTAACTTACTGCTTTTTTCACATCCTGGAAATCATATCAGTGCCAAGTAATTTATGTTTAATTCTCTTTTTTTTAAGTTTATGTATTTATTTTGAGAGAGGGAAAGAGGGAGAGAGAGAGAGTAGGGGAGGGGCAGAGAGAAAGGGAGAGAGAGAATCCCAGGCAGGCTCCACACGGTTAGTGTGGCACCTAACTCAAGGCTCAATCCCACAAACTATGAGATTATGACCTGAGCTGAAACCAAGAGTCAGACACTTAACCAACTGAGCCACCCGGGTGCCCCTGTGTTTAATTCTAATATAAACCTTATTTTTCTTGTCATATTACATTGGGAATAAAATCAGAACAATATTGAATATCAGTGAAAGTGGTCATACTTTTTCCTCTTCCCAGTGGGAATTCCTTTAATAATTCACCAGTAAGTATGATGTTTAAACAGACTTTTAATCAATGTTTTAAATCAATGTAAGTTTAAAAATGTTTAGTTTCACTTTAATACAGTATTTTTAAATATAAATAAAAAGTGGTTTGTCTTTGGTGGTAACAGGAGAATTTCCTGCACTGGGGGTTGCTAAGTAAGCAAAGGGGCCTTTATAAAAGCTGGAAGTGTGGACATTTTCATTGGCTCTGAGTTTTAGAACACTTGGTGAGTAACCTAATTTTGAGATGGTTTAGTTTTGAGATCCAGCAGGAAATAACTCTGGAATATACACTCTTCATGAAATATATGTCACTGTTTTAGAAGGAGGTGTTTAAATTACAACAGTGTTTGACAACAGTTTTGCTATATGAAGGATGTTTTTAAAATAAATCTAGGACCTGGCCAAAGCATGTTAATAGTATTTATTATTAATAAAATTTATTAATAATACATTATTTTTTAGTTTGGCAAGAGACTATCCAAAACTAAATCATCTGAGTTACCTAATGTATGTTATTATTAGCCCAGTTACCCATAAGACTTAGTCAACTTTGTTTCCTTTTCCCCTTCAGCCCACATTCAGAATGTCATTAAGTTCTCACATTATTTTCTCTCCTCCATTCCTACTACCTTGGTGAAAGTTTTTGTGGCTTAACCATGCTGCACACAAAGACCAATAAAAATGGTGTAAGTAATAGACATAGGCTCCCATGTCTAGCCTCTGGGATAAAATCTAATTCAGTAGGCCCAGCATAATGCTATCAATTGGTAGAGTGTTTAGGCCATCTTGAAAGAGTATAATGCAAGTCTTGAGACAGAAATTGAAAACCATTATACTGGGATATACGGTACAATTCCAGAAAGCTCTGCAACAGAAAGCAATGTGATTTGGAAATTGCTTCATAGTCATAAAGAAAATATTTTGGCCACTCTGAGGGGTGTTCCAAGCACTAGTTTGTGTCTTACCCTTGCTGCATAACCCTTTCAGGTCAGCAGAAAGGTCAAAAAACTGGCCAGAGTTCAGAATGAACAAAGCTTTTGAGATTTGTGAGAAGGAGAATTCAGATCTAATGTCTGTAAGAACAGACCTTAGACATTCTGGCCACAATTCATTTGTTATTGATACCATATGATTGCAATGACATTCGATGGTGTAAGGGCAATAATTTCTGCCAAGACAAAAAAACTTGTATGGAGCTTTCTGGTTTTGGCCACTCATGTAACAAAGATGTAATTTTGGTTATTTTCATTTTTTATCCCTCCAAGGCCTTGTCATTCCTGCCTTCAATCTCCACCTATTTTATGCCCAAATGGTCAAGATAGAACTTTTTAGATTTGTCACAAACTATCTCCCTTAAGATTATAAGAATATGGAAAGAAGCCATTTGGCCTCTAATTTATCATATAGGTAAAACCTTACTTCTTTCTTTTTTCTAAACTGTATCATCAGAATATAATTTTGGGGCACCTGGGTGGCTCAGTCGGTTAAGCATCTGACTTCAACTCAGGTCATGATCTCACGGTTCCTGAGTTCGAGCCCCACATCAGGCTTTGTGCTGACAGCTCAGAGCCTGGAGCCTGCTTTGGATTCTGTGTCTCCCTCTCTCTCTGTCCCTTCCCACTCACGCTGTCTCCCTCTCTCTCTCTCTTTCAAAAATAAATAAACATTTAAAAAACAAAAGAATATAATTTCAAAGTGCTGATGGTCAAGAGACTTGCCCATGGAATTTGTTTTCTGCTGATGCTGTGGGGGTCTCCTCTTAATCCATTTCAGAGATGAAAAATGCTTTTTCCCCCCATGAGATGGAAGAGTAAGTTATATTCACTTACTAAGGATAAACGAAGTACTTAGAATCACCTCGCCATCTAGTTGCAGTGATTTACTGAATGCTATTAGTTGAAACCAGCAACTCTTGGCACCTGCACTTATGCCAGCAATTGTATTATTCCTGGATGGTAATGTTTTGACTTTGGTGAACTAGTAGTCAAATTGATCCTTAACTTGTTAGTCGGATGGCTTTGTTTGCCTTCTAAGGGCCATAGTTATCTGGCTGACTCACTTGATTTTTGTCACAAAGACCCTAAATCTTCATGTGTATCAATTCAACGACAAAATCAGGAGATGAGACAGGGAAAATGAAAGGTGGTCTACAGTTGGACCACTGAGTGGGGTATATAGAATTCAGATGGGCCCCTCCTCTGTTTAACCATTTTGTTACAAGGGATAAGGAACTTCTAAATCTTGGCAGTATTTGGGGAGGGTGGAAAATTACCAGATCACATTTTATAACAGTTTGGGGGCTATTTCTAAAGAAATTATTTAACAAGAAATAATGTCCTATCAGTGTCCTTTATATAGATGAGGTAAGGGAAACAACACATAACAGCCTCTTCTTGCTAGCATCCAAGGACATGAAATCTGGGCAGCATCCCAGACCCTTCCCTTTCTCAACCACATCTAATCAGTCACTTCATTATGTCCCTATTGACTGCACTCATTACCCATGTACATTGTGGATATGTTAGAAAGCATAGCTAAGAAGAGACAAATTCACCTGTCTCGCCACTCAGATCATTTAAAGAGTTGTACAGAGTCCAGCATTTCTGTTCCGGTTACTATTGCAACCACCCCAAACTTAGTGGCATATAATTGTATTAAAAATAACAGTTGTTTTCACTGATTTTGTGGGTCAGCAATTTAGTCCAGACACAGGGAAGCCTGTTTATGTTTGCTGTACCATGTCTGGGGCATTAGCTGGATAGACTCAAAGATTGGGATAAGTTAACAGCTGAGGGTGGGAATCATCTGGATACATCTTCACTCAAATGTCTAGCAGTTGATGCTGCCTTTGGCTGGACTACTGGCCAAATTACTTATGCATGGCCTCTGCCTGTGCGCTAATTTGGGCTTCCTCACAGCATACATAGCAACTGGGTTCTAAGAATAAGTGTCATAAGAAGGCAAGGCACAAGTGCAAGGTGTTCTTATCATCTAGCCTCAGAAGGCATGTGGCATCACTTCCATGATACTCTGTTGGCTGAGATAGTCACAAAGGTCTGTCCAGTTTGACTCTACAAGTGTTCCTGTGGGCATTCAGAATAAGAAGACAGAAAGCTTCTTCCTCTTCACCTCTTGTTCTCAGAGGATGTTTTACAGTATATACAAAGAAAAATTCAGGGATATTGTCCTGTTTCCCAGGAACCAAAAAGAGACCATGAAAAAGGAGGCATTTGTACCTCACTACAACAGTACATAAGAGAGGTGTAAGCTGAAGTAAACAACCGAGGCGAAATTACTCTTCCCAGACTCTGGTTTGGGAGATGGCCTCTCAAACCATCACAGAGTGCCTCTGTTACTGTTGACTACAAAGCAACAAGTTTGAAAAGTCTAACTGTGTGTTTATCACTTGGGAGCTCAGCAGTCACTCTCACAGTCTCAGGGGTATTTGGAGACCAAGTCTTGTGCAGAAGGTTCGAAAACCAAAGAGACAGTTCTTGGGATCCACCTTACTGGAGATGTCACTCAAACAAGACAGCCAGAAAACACAGGTTTAGCAAAGAGTCCTCTAACTCACTTCCTATAGAAGTCATCATGAACAACAGCAACAAAGCACCCTCAATTCTGTAATCCTGTGGCAGGGTTGAGGAACACCTGTTACCCCGGGAGCATAAGAGCAACCTCATAATGCAACCTCATAATGTAAGTACAGGGGCTTAGGCCAACCAGGGAGAAAGTTATAATTATACACCGCCTATGTTGGGGTAAAAACTACATGTAAAATTTTGCTAGATATGGCTATATGATGAATAAGGCAGTTGTTATCCTAGAGGAAACTCTGGACCAGTGAATAGCAGGTGTATTAGAAACACTAAAGATGAAAAAAGAAAGCAGATATTTGTCCTAGTATTATCATCAGGCCATGCTTGCTTTGCACAGTTCCAATAATAGGCAGATTTCAGTTACTAGTTTAGTTAAATGATACCAGTATCCCAACAAGACAGTTCACAGATTTCAGTTACCACTCTAACTGCATAAAGTAGAAACTTCATTGCTGCATCATCAAGGTGAAAACCACTGCATAAATAAGAAATGCATATCATGATCAGTGACCAGTCACATCACTTCTTGCAAAGTCTACCCATGATTGGCTACCACATGTCTATTACTAAGCTCACAGGTAGCAAAGCATGAAGTTGTGTCACCCAGTTGTCTTCCAGATGAACCTACACAATGTTTGAAAAGACAGGTAACCATAAAAGGAAATTGGCTAAGAGAGGAAGTGCAACAAAGATACAAGAACTGATAAAGCTGCAAGTGAAATTCAAATTGAACATAAATGGAGATTTGGAAGAAATTGCTGACAGTTGTCACTGTGTGAGAGACTCGCAGATGTGCAACCAGAAGAACTCAGGAAAGGCAAACTTAGTGACACAAATGAAGAAAATGACAAGGATGAAGATATCCCAGAAGAAACACACTGGAAACACACACACACACACACACACACACACAACACTTGCATTAAAGAAACTCTCAGAGGTATTCCCTGACATTGAAGACACAATGGATAGTCAGAAGCCGATCCAAATTTAGAAAAGAGTATGACAGTTTGCCAAGGCCTAATGGAGATGCTCACTCCATACTGTATGCAATACAATGGGAACAAGAGGGTTAGCACTGCTCAAACTGCTCAGTATGACTTCTACACAGAAAAAGCCAACACTTCACTGCTAAGTGTTTCTAATGTTTTAAGTTACAGTGTGCTAAAATAAAACATAACTACATTACAGTGTACTAAATATTAGTTTTACTATCTTTAAATTTCCCTACAGGTTTATAACCTACAGCAAAAGAGGTTTTAATGTGTCGACAAAAAAATCTTAAAGGTCCCAAAACAGTTGTAATCCCCACCCCTCCTTTGGTTGGTAAGGTTGCTTTGCATGGTTTTTGTTCGTGTAGTCATTTTAATGGTCTCTCATTTCCATGCACACGGGGACCACCTGTATATCTGAGCCAGGATGATGACAGAAGAAAAACAAAATGGTAGACATGAAATGAAGTAAAATTCCAATGACCGTGATTGAGTGGTTGTGAAGTACAAGGCTGGAGATACTGGTGGGTGTGTTTAGCGGGGAGCCAAACTAAGCACAAAGTTATTGGAAGAAAATTGGTAAGAGAACCTTTGTGTGGACACAGACTCCAGGAGAAATTTGGTTTAGAAATAAAGGGTTGTGACCTTTGGAAACAGTGTGATTATTTAGGAAAGATTCAGATATATCAGCTATGATGGCACAAAATTGGACGATTTGCAATATGGTTGGAACAGACACACAGACTGTTATTGATAAGAATAAAGGAAATACTTTTCATTCTCATACCATCTCATGCACCAGTTACCATTTCTTTCATGGGACAAATTTATTTTCTAAAGCCTACTTTTAAAAAGGGTGGAAGAGTTTCTGCATTTTCTAAATCTGGCTGATTTGGGCATGATTTTTTTAAAAGACAAATTATTCTCACTGAGGATTTGCTTTTTTTGATGACAAGAGTCATTTTCTGTATCTTGAGGAGATGTTATTTCAGAATTAAGGCCAACGAAGGCAGTTCGAGGAGGGATGAGTGTCAGGGTGTGTTAGGTGCCAGAAAAAAAGAAGAACTTGTTCTAGGGGAGGGGCTATGAACAAGCGGATCCAGCTGACACAGAAGACTGTGCCCAGCATGGGGGGACTGGAACTGATAGATTCAGACCCTTCCAGAAGTTTAACTAGGAAGACTATTGTTCTGTAGCGTGAAGGACACACATCATTCGCCACAGTTGGTTGACATAATTTATTGAAGTTGAATCAAATACAGAAAAGAGAAGTTCTTTATGATAGGCCAGATTCCACGAGTGGGAATTCCTTGGAGTCAAACAGGGAGAGAATACGCCCCGGTGTTAAAGATTTTCCAGAGACTGCTTCCATTTCACTTTCCACCCCTCCCTAAATCACTCGCCAAAGAAATACTTTGCTGGACACTGAAGTGGCCACAGCTGTGGTCATAAGAAAACATGAGGATATAAAATGAATCATGCTCTCTTTTAGTTAACTTTTTTTTTTTTTTTGGAGTATGCAGGCAGGGTAAGGGACAGGTGCTATTAAGATAATAAACATCATTGAAATGTCTGAAAGTGCTGCCCGGTTTCCATGAACAAAAGCTTTCCAAAGAATCATAATTATTTGTAAGGTCAATGAACTAAAATTTTCCCCATATAAGTATTAAGAAAAAGGTCATCAATGCTTTAGGGGACTGTGATGAACCTGGAAGAGGTTGACTTGATCCTCCCCTTCGGCAATTCTCTATCAGATCACCCTGTGATCCTCCTCAACCGCCAGACCCCTGGATGGCTGGAGTTGAGCTGGTGATTGAGTCCCTGACCAGCCATGCAGGGCCTGCATTTACCCTCCACCCAACTGACAAAGTCTTCTGTGACTTACATGGTCTCATCCTCAGATGAAAACCACCACCCCCACCTCCACCCCCACCCCCACCAAAAAAAAGCCCGAGGTCAGTTTTCTGTGCTAGCTGTGAGAAAGAAGAGGGAACTGCAGTCTTTTATTTTACCACTGTTGGAAAAACTCCATAAGTGTCCCAAATCACCTAGGAATGCAGGTCTGAAGAGAAGGTCTTTCGATCATAACCGAATTTCAGTTTTACCCATGAAAAAAAGAGAGAGGGCACGTTCACACATGCTGCATGTATTTGGACCCCTCTCTTGTCCCTGAAGCCAACTAGAGGGCTGGCTTTGATGATTCTTTTGCCACATATGGCATCTCTCATGAACCTGATCACACTGCGGGGTTTTGAACTTGTGCTATATCCAGGATGCGTGTGAGTGTGTGTATAATATCTTCTCATTTAAATCTCACCAACTTATAAGGTAGGTGTTATTTTCATTACACAGATGTGATAAATGAGACTTCACTGTTTTTTTTCTCAAAGCCACCAATTTAAGCTCACCTGACTGACTGTCAACAGTTCCAGGCAACCTGAACGAGGACTCAGGTGCCTTCGGGAAAACTCCTTATCTTCAGCTCATCAACTTCCAGTTACTGAACATGCTGTTCTTTAACCTTTCTTCATAAGATTCTAAACATCTGCTTCTAAGCATTGCTTGAACTTTTCACCCACAACAACTCTTACTTCCCATCTCAGTCCATCTAATGTAAGAAGTTACAGACACTTCTTCAGGAAAAGAACTGCCTAGTTGCACCTAATTCCCTTCGGTTGACTTGTAGATAGCTCCACTAAACATAAGCCATGTTTAATTTGCTATGTATTTCAAATTAGACCCCAGTGCTCAGAGAGTAAAATTTGTCTTTGTTCTCAATAGCAGTATACATAAAGTAATATTAGGTAACCGTTCTGTCCTTTTAAGAACTTACTTTCAGGTATGAATATGAATAGTAGGTAAATTTATCAAACAGGTTTCTTATGTAAAAAAATTATTATGAAGGAACTTAATTATCAACGAGTTGGTGCGTTTTGTGAAGAGTAACATGATGCAAATGCATATGGTTAAGTTAAATATTATTTCCGCCACAAGAGAAATATTCACCCCTTTTCCCTGATGTTAAGCTCTGGACTTGGCTCCCACAGCTGCCCTTGGCTCTGCGGTCTTCCATTCACCACCCTCAGGGTTCCAAACACACACCCTACCTCACAACCCCATGCAGAGTTACTGCCTCTGCGCCCACACAGCTGAGCTCCATGGGGTGTTTTAGCAATCACAGGATCTAATTCTCACATCTTGTTCTGAGAACTGAGATTTATGATCCCAATAAAGATTTCAACAGAAAGATGAGGGTAAATTGTGCAGAGGAACTTATTTTAAAATGTTGCCCTGAAATTCCCCACTCATCATCCCATCTATCATGGGTCAAAATAAAAGCACATATGAGCTAATAATACAAGGTCTAACAGGGTGAAAATGTTTTGGAATTAGTAACAACCCCTTCATAACGATGTATTATCTCTGAAATGTCTTTTGGGAACAATGATCTTGATTTGAAATTTTAAAAAATAGCAGCCATAGCTGTTAACAAGACAAATAGTGAGTGACTAAGGACACTCTGAAAGCAGACATCAAGGACCTCAACTTCTAAGGGACATTTACTTTTAACCCTTTTAACAAGAACATTTAAAAATATTTCTGGTGTAAGAGATGTCTAGCTAGTCCCTGATGGAGCCTCACTCAGCCTGTCTCTATAACACCCCTGTAGACCCAGACCCGGGGTGAGTGGCACATCCGTGCTGGAAAATCAAGGATGGCAGCCAGCCTGGTGCCAGATCCTGGGAAGAACCATTAGGCCAACCAAACTCAACTAGGAAAACACAAGAGGTGGCTCAGGCCTGGAAATGAGTAAATCCAAAGGCCTGAAAAAGGGCCAAAGATATTTTGTCTTGTTCCTCATTTCTGCAAAAAACAAAAACCAAAACTGGACTGCTCTTCACCTGTTATGTGGGCATTGCTTTTCAAGGCAACCAAAATGATACCCGTGTGCTCTTTCTGATTCCCCATTCACCTGTCATAAATCATAAACACCTCTTGTACATTATAAGTACTGCTTTTCACCCCTTCATACAGTTTAAAAAGGCTAATTATGGAAGTAATATATGCCTATTAGGGAATCAGAAAACTGCAAAAGAAAGAATCACTGGAGTTACCCCAAATCAACAGTTTAGGGTATTGTACCATCAATCTGTATTTTCACATAGCCCTTTAGCAACCTTGGTGCTGCCTGTCAGTTCCAGCCCCTTCACAGAGGATGGCTTCACATTCTCTTCTCTTTCCCCAAACCTCCATATCCCCCTTCTCCTTTCTATTCTCAGCTGAAGACTGAATCATATACAGAAGCAATCAGAATGGATTTTTTTTTTCCAAAATACACCAGGCACAGGCATCTTCCCTTGCAATTTTCCTTCCATCTGCTCCTAGGATAAACCCTCCATTTGTACTGGATCCCATTCCTCTCTTCTCCTCAAGGACTTTGCTCCTATAATTATTTCCTCTCCTGCCTCATCATTTCCTCCCCTTCTTTAGTGGGTCATTGCCAGAGGAAAAGTATGCCATATCTCCAATTTAGAAAAGCCTTGACTTGACCCCCTATCTATCTAGTCCTGTTCAGTTTGAAGCCTTCCCACTCACAGAGAAGGTATTTGCCAGAGTTGTCTATGCTCAGTGTTTGTTCTTACTGTCTTCTCTTTTTCTCTCCACAACATAGGTCAACCTGAGCAACAATCACATCCAGGTTGCCAAATCCAGTGATCACTGTTAAGGCCAAAGATAACTTGGCCTTGCAACTGTTGATCGCTCTACTCATCTCCGTACAATTTCTTTATTTGGCTTTTATGACACCACTAACATACTAACATACTTGCTTGGTTTTCAGTCTACTTCACTGGCTTTAGACCTTGATGAATCCTCTTATTCACAACCAAGACCTGCCACATAATTTGCAGGGTGCAATACAAAATGGAAATGCTGGACCCTTCTTTAAAATCTACTAACAGTTTCAGCACTATTAGCAATAGCCAAAGTATGGAAAGAGCCCAAATATCCATCGATGGATGAATGGATAAAGAAGGTGTGGTATATATATATATATATATATATATGCAATGGAGTGTTACTCAGCAATAAAAAAAAAAAAAAGAAATCTTGCCATTCACAACTATGTGGATAGAGAACTAGAGGGTATTAGGCTAAGTGAAATGAGTCAGTCAGAGAAAGACAAATATCATATGACTTCACTCATATGAGGACTTTAAGATACAAAACAGATGAACATAAGGGAAAGGAAGCAAAAATAATATAAAAACAGAGAGGGGAAAAAAACATAAAAGACTCTTAAATATAGAGAGCAGAGGGTTACTGGAGGGGTTTTTTTTTGGGGGGGGGGATGGTAAACGGGTAAGGGGCATTAAGGAATCTACTCCTGAAATCATTATTGCACTATATGCTAACGAAGATGTAAATTTTAAAAAAATAATAAAATAAAAATTTAAAAATAAAATAAAATAAAATATATTAACAGCTTCAGGACAGAGCAGAGCATTGATCCAAGCACAGGGCCTTTTGAATCATAGTGTCCTGTGTGGCCACACAGGTTGTGCACCCATGAGGCTGGCCCTGCTCCCATCCTCACAGTGCTTCAATGCCCATGGCTCAGTGCTCATCTATTTACATTTGTTCTCTAAAAGATCTTATCCAACCCAATTGGCTTTATATACCACATACAGCAACAGAACCCATTTTATCTTCATCCCTAACTTCTCCATTTGACTCCAAATTCAAATATTCAGCTGTGTATCCTTTAAGTCTATTCGATATACTGAATGCATCTCAACTCAACATGCCCAAAATAGAATTTGTGTTTCTCACCCAAATCTTTCCCCCAGTCTTCCCCATTCCAATAAACATCAACCCCATTTTTCCAGATGTTCAAGCCAAAATCATAGCCATCCTCAATTTCACACTTTCTCTCCAGTGTACTAGCAAATCCTGGAGGCTCTACCTTTTCCAAATCTGACCAGTTAGGACCTCCAACCACTTGTACCCCTGTGCACATCTTCATCATGATTCATGTATTCTAGTAATGTCCTAGGTCCCTGGGCTTCCACCTCTGCCCTTGACCATCTATGCTCCACACAGCTAACTGTCATAGTTTTAAAACTCAAATCATAGTTTGTCAGTCCCAAATGGTAAATTTGTAAGTTTTGAAATGCGTCTCATCTCACCCATAATTTTTTTAAATCTCTAAAATAGCTTAAGAGGTTCTATGCAGCTTTCCTCTGGGTACGTCTCCAACCTCATCTCCTATCACTATCCCCTCAGTCACTTCACTCAGCTGCATTAAGTTTCTTGTTGTTCATCAAACTTTCTTTTGAATATGTGGCTTCCTCAGTCTGGAATACTCTTCACTTGGTTGTTTGAATGACTTGCTCTCTCAATTTAGTGAGACTTTGACTAAAATGGCACCTCTATAGAGACCCTTCTATATTGAACATAAACCTTTTATGTCTCCTCAGACGCCCTTATTTCCTTTGTTCTGGAGATGCCACCTATCTTCTGGACCATGCCATACCACTGCCATGTTTTTTGACCCCCTTGAGTTGATAGGAATCTGCAAATGTCCTATCAGCTGCACACCTCCACCCATTTTTATATTTAGATTAAGTGCCACATTAATGGGCATGGGCTCTACTTTCTTGGCCAGCCATGTGGGGGGCTCAATGATAAATCCCTGAAGAGCAGGGGAGTTAGCTTTTCACACCCAGTGGAAAATAGGAAACTACAGGAGTCAGGGAGAAAAGGGAGACGAGTAGATCTGGATACATAAAGATTAATTAGTATACCCTCTGTCCTCTTACTGTTTATTATTTTTATTGCAGCCTGATATTTATTTTATATATGTACATATGCATGTATGTATGCCCTTTGATGACAAAGATTCCATATTTTATGTTTAATTGTGATATCACCAGTGAGTGACCAATGAGTAGGCATTCAGCAAATATTTTTGTGAAAGAATGAATGAAGATGCGATACCATATTCACAATTTCTCATCTTGTTCTTTTCACTTAACACAATAGCTGTTGGTTTTCTTTTTATGTGACTGAAGTATTTTTTCTAAAGGAAATGATGGTTTCTTTGAAGAATCTAATATAAACATGTATAGAAGTAAAGGTACTCGGGAACTAAGTTGTTTAAGCAAAATATATAGAGAGCATTAGTGATTTTATAATAAATAACGTTATCATGTAGTTTAACTGACCAATAAAATAATAAAGGTGTTTAGTGATGACTAGAGCTACTAGAAAAGGTGTTTGGTAGGTATGTGGCAAAGAAAAAAAAATCAGAAAATTCAGAGCAATCACATAAGTAAGGATGTAAGGCAGAAATGAGCTGGTAGGGGAAGTAAATTTCAAAGGAAGAAGACTGGCCCTGTCAGACCTCTTTATCTGAGAAGTAAGCATGACTGTTTATTTATGTAGGGAGGTAAAAGACTTGATGATTTTCAGAGAACAAAAGTTAGTCCTTGTTATGTGAATACATTTAAAACATAGTAGTTTGAGAGACGCTAAAGAGATTTTTTGTTACTTTTTTTGTCATAAATTGCCCATTCGTGAAACAAAATTGAAACAAGCCATTGAGCAAATTTACTCCTAAAACAAGCTTGTGTCATCATCAGTACTAAGTATGTTGATAGTATGTAATTTGATAAAAATGTTGTGGGAATAGCAATTAATGTGGTCTTCCCAACATCCCAAACCCCCTTTCTATCTAGGAAAAAAACATCAGGTAATCCCAATTTCAGGGATTCTATAAAACGACTCAAAACTATCAAGGACAAGGAAACTCAGAAATTGTTAGTCATGAGGAGCATAAGAAGACAGGATGACTAAGTAATGTATCCTAGATGGGATTCTGGAACAGAAGAAAAATATTAGGTAAAAACTAAGGAAATTTGACTGGACTATGGGCTTTAGTTAGTAATAATATACCAATGACAACTTATTAGGTTTGACAAATGTACCATAGTAAGATATTAACAAAATCTGTACCAATGTAAGATATTAACAAAAGAGGAAACTAGGTGCTCAATATATGAGAACTCTGAACTATTTTAGCCCCATTTCTGTAAATCCAAAACCACTCTAAAAGAAAAAGTTTATTTTTAAAAATTTTTTTAATGTTTATTTATTTTTGACAGAAAGAGAGAGAGACAGAGCATGAGCGGGGGAGGGGCAGAGAGAGAGGGAGACACAGAATCTGAAGCAGGCTCCAGGCTCTGAGCTGTCAGCACAGAGCCTGATGCAGGGCTTAAACACACAGACCACGAGATCATGACCTAATCTGAAGTCGGACACTCACCCAACTGAGCCACCCAGGCACCCCATAAAAGAAAAAGTTTACTTAAAACAAAGTATGAGGCTATGGAATAAGATGATAGGTGCAGGAAACTTGCACTAGACCTTTTTAATTACAAAGTATCAAATGCAAAATGAGATTTATTATAATGATAGTAGAGTGTTTCAAGGACTCCAATAGCAAAAAAGTGGCTGGACCTCAGGAATTTGGAGCAAAGCTCTTAAAACCCAAGTAAGGCCTCTATTTTTCACATCCTACCTCAATGTCCACTCCTTGAAATATTAAAGAAGAAAATATATGCATAAAACCAGATTAATCTCCATGAAGGTTGGTTTTTTTTTTTTCCCCTAAAAACTAAGTCTGGTTTTATGCATACCTTCTCTTTTCTAAGAAAATGGAGATAGTGGCAGAGTGACTATAAGAACAGAAAAATCAATCTCAGAGTCTCTCCCAAAATTCTTTTTTTTTTAATTTTATTTATTTATTTTGAGACAGAGAGACAGAGAGAGAGCGAGAGAGTGAAACCCAAGCAGACTCCACACTGTCAGTGAGGAACCCAATGTGGGACTTGATCACACAAACTGTGAGACCATGACCTGACCGAAAATCAGGAATTGGACATTTAACCAACCGAGCCACCCAGGTATCCCTCTCCCAAAATTATGTATAAAAGAATAAAGATATAAAACATGAAATAAAAATGAATTAATGAGTGAATGAATAAATAAATAAATGAAACAAGTTGGTAGAAATATGTAATCTTCTAAGTGAGTAACATTAATTCTTTACATGTTTTATGGGAACTTAAACTCCATACATATGCAAAGCTCTATATTTGTTTTAACTTATTACCTAAAATTACATTTATTACAGAAAGTTTAGAAAGTAGCTATCAAAAATTTGGATCACAACAAAAACAACCACAGTAAAAATTTTGGTGTATAATGTCCTGAATCTCCTAGCCAGAACAATTAGGCAAGAAAAAATTAAATAAAAGACATCCAAATCAGAAAGGAAGAAATAAAATTGTTTCTGGTTGCAGATGACATGATCTTATATATACAAAATCTTAAAGGCTCCATACACACAAAAAAAAACCTGGTAGAATTAATAAACAAATTTAGTAAAGTTTCAGGATACAACGTCAATATATAATGCATATACATAGAGAGAGTGCATTTGTATACACTCTCAGTGAAGTATCCTGAAAGTAAATAAAATCCTATTCACAATACTATCAAAATCAACAAAATGAATTTAACCAAGGAGGTGAAATATCTGTATACTGAAAACTACAAGACTTTGATTAAAAAAATTGAAGAAGGCACAAACAAATGGAAAGATATACCATGTTCATGGATTAGAAGAATTAATATTGTTACTATACACATACTATTCAAAGTCATTTATAGATTCAATGCAATTTATACCAAATTTCCAATGGCATTTTCAAACAAAAATAGAAAAACAACCCTAAAATGTCTGTGGAACCACAAAAGGCCCTGAATAGCCAAAGCTAACCTGAGGAAGAAGAACAAAGCTGAAGGTGTCATACTTCCTGATTTTAAACTGTATTACAAAGCTATAGTAACCAAAATGGTATGGAATGGGCATAAAAACACACATAGATTGATGGAACAGAATAGATTGCCCAGAAGTAAATCCATGCATATATGGCCAGTTGATTAGAGCTAAATAATCAATGGGAAAAGGACATTCTCTTCAATAAAGTGTCGGGAAAACTGGATATTCATTCATTCAAGAAAATGAAATTCACCTCTATCTTATACCACTCACAAAAATTAACTTGAAATCAACTAAATACATAAATGTAAGAACTGAAACTGTAAAGTCCCTAGAAGAAAACATAAGGAAAAAGCTCCTTGACAGTGGTTTGGCAATGAATTTTTGGATATGACACCAAAAGCACAGCAAAAAAAGCAAAAATAAAAAGTGGAACTACATCAAACTAAAGGCTCTGCACAGCAAAGGAAGCCATCAACAAAATGAAGAGACAACTCACAGAACGAAGAAAATATTTGCAAACTGTATATCTGAGAAGGAGTTCATATCCAAAATATATAAAGAATTCATACAATTCAAAAGCAATAATAATAACAATAATCCAATTAACAATGGGCAAAGATTCTGAATAGTTTTCCAAAGAAAATATACAAATGGCCAACAAGTACATGAAAAGGTGCTCAATATTACTCATCATCAGGGAAATGCAAATAAAAACCATAATGAGGTATCATCACACATCTTTAGAATTGTTGTTATCAAAAAGACAGGAGATGACAAATGCTTATTTGTCTGAAGATGTGGAGAAAAGGGAACCCTTGTACACTATTGGTGAGAATGTAAGTTGGTGCAGCCACTATAGAAAATAGAATGGAAGTTCTTCAAAAAATTAAAAATAGAACAACTGTATGACCTAGTGATCCCACTTATGGGTATATATCTGAAGGAAATGAAATATATATCTGAAAGAGATAGCTGTACTCCCATGTTTATTGCAGCATTATTCATAATAGCTAAGACATGGAAGCAACCTAAGTGTCCATCAACAGATGAATGGATAAAGACATTATGTTACATGCACACATACACACACACTCACACTGGAATAACATTCAGCCCCAAAAAAGAAAGAAATTCTGCCATTTGTGACAACATGGATGAAGCTTGAGGATATTATGCTATGTAAAATAAGTCATATAGAGAAAGACAATGACTATGTGATCTCACTTACACATGGAATCTAAAAAAGCTGAACTCATAGAAAGAAGAGTTAATTGGCAATTTCCAAGGCCTGGGGTGGAGGAAATGGGGAGATTTGGGTCAAGGGGTACAAACTTTCAGTCATAAGATGAATAAATTCTGTGGATCTAATATACAGTATCGTGACTATAGTTAACCATACTATATTTTTTATTTGAAAATTACTAAGAGAGTAGATCTTACATGTTCTCACCATACACACATACACACACAAAGGTAACTGTGCAAAGTGATGGATGTGTTAACTCACCTTATTGTGGCAATCATTTCATAATATATATGTATATCAAATCATCATGTACCCAATGTTATATGCCAATTATATCTTGGTGAAGCTGGGGGGGGGGGGGGGGAGGAAGAGGAGAAATGTGAACCAAAACAAAAATAGCCACTGTATACATTTTGATTTGTAATTGTACAGATATTTTTCTATTCATTTATATAAATAAATATATTTAGATGTATAATTATGAAAAATTGTACTCCTCACTGTTTAATAATCTGCTTTGTTGATGAAATAATTTTTGTGTATTTATTAAGATAATTATGTTATTAGGGGTACGTGGATGGCTCAGTCAGTTGAGCATATGACTCTTGATTTGGGTTCAGGTCATGATCCCAGGGTCGAGAGATTGACCTGGGAGCCTGCGTCTGGCTCCACACTGAGCACAGAACCTGCTTGGGATTCTCTCTGTCTCTCTGTCTCTCTGTCTCTCTCTCTCTCTCTCTCTCCCTCTCCCTGTCTCCCCAGCTCATGCTCTCTCTTTCTTTCTCTCTCTCTCTCTCTCAAAAAAGCAAGATAATTATGTTATTGTTTCTTTTAAACTATAACAACATATCGTGATGAATTTTCTAATATTGAACTATCTTATAATTCAAAACATAAAGAGAAAAAAATACCAAAATTCTACTTGGTCATAGCCTATTAGTATTTTCATTTAAGGTTGGCTCGATTTGCTAATATTTTACTTATAGTTAGGATTAATCTGTATATTTCTTTTTAAAATTTATTTACTTGAATGTCACTGACCCACAGTGTCTTTTTAAAATTTATTTACTTGAATGTCGCTGACCCACAATGTTACATTAGTTTCAGGTATATAACATAGTTATTCAGCAAGTTTACACATTATATGCTAGGCTCACCATAAGGGTAGCTACCAACTGTCACCATACAATGCTATTACCATATCATTGACTATTTCTTGTTCTGCACCTTTTATTCTCATGACTGGAAGACTTATCTCCCGTGCCCCTTCCTCCATTTTGCCCCTGCCTCCACCCCACTGCCTCTGGAAACCATAAGTTGATTCTCTATATTTATAGGTCTGATTCTGCTGTTTGTTTATTCATTTAGTTTTTTTTTTCAGAGTCCACATATAAGTGAAATCATATGGTATTTGTCTTTCTTAGTCTGACTTATTTCATTTAGTGTAATACCCTCTAAGTCCATCCATGTTGTTGCAAATAGCACTATCCCATCCTTTTTTATGGTTGCATAATAGTCCATGGTGTATTTCTTTTTGTGAGATACTTGTCAGGTTTTAGTTATCAGGAATATGCTAGCTTTATAAAATGTTAAGATAGCTTACATGTTTTTCTATACTATAGAAAATGATTTATGGTTAAAGGCCTTTTCCCCCTTAGTTTCCAATCCATCATGCACTGCTACTTTTGTTAAAGCAAAATAAAAAGGAATTATTAGAAAAAATGAAATGAAAAAACAAAAACAATCAAGATACAAGTTAAATTTATTTATTGTTAGATTTAATAGACATGAAGTTACTCTGTCAAATAACTATAAAAGTTTCTAAACACTGAATCTCAATTGCTATATTTATCATACACCTGCAACACATAGTTCATGGGTGCTGCCTGTCCATGGACCACACTTTGAAAAGTCCTGCTTGAAGAAGAGGTCTAACATTTTTGATGACGCATACTTATCAGCCAAAAGAGAAAAATGATGTTAGAATGTAACTGGAATATATGTATTATCATTTATCTATAAGTTATATCTATAACTGAAATTAATAACATTCTAGATGCTTAGACTTTTTAAAAATTTGTTTTAATGTTTATTTTTGAGAGAGAGAGACAGGGTGTGAGCAAGGGAGGGGCAGAGAGAGGGAGACACAGAATCTAAAATAGGCTCCAGGCTCTGAGCTGTCAGCACAGAGCCCGACAAGGGGCTCAGACTAAATCATGACCTAGTCCGAATTCAGATGCTTAACTGAGCCACCCAGGTGCCCCTAGATGCTTAGATTTTTTAATGTCCTGTATCCTGATGATCTCATCTTTTTCTTAGTTAATACACAAGGTACAATGCACACTTGGGGTAAGATTTGTTGTCGATGCTATGTGTAGGCTCCTAGCTACCAGGAACATTTTTTAATCATTTAACATTATATGGGCTGATGTTTTTCATATCTGGTTAGATCATCTTTGTGTTTTATAACATGATTGATGAAGTCTTTTCTTTGAACTACAAGTAGGAAAAATATTATCTTATTAGGAGTGTTCTCTTCCATCTGTGGCTTCTATTCAGGAATATAATCATGCCACTTGTCCATTTTGTAGGGATTCATTTACTAACGACTGTATAATGTAACCCAGGAAAATTGCAGTGCAGTATGTAAGGGCAAATGTGAGACGGAGGGGCCAAGTAGCACCCATATTTTTCTCCAAGGACCTTTCTCTGCCAGTCCATGTGCGTAGGTTGGCTACCTCACCTATGGACTCAGAGAGGGTGCCAGGTCAATCGGTAAAACATAGTACCACCACAAGGTGATACTATTTTCCTCACCCTATTGGATTTTTCATGCTTACTTCACATTAAAGACCACAGCTTTAGACAGGTTTCTCAGAGGATAGCATGGTTCTCTAAGCATCTGTTTATTTAAAATTCAGATTCTTGGGTTCCATAACTACTGCCACAAAGTTTCCAAGAGAAGATGAGGATAGGGAAACAGGAGTTTATATGTTTATTAAAGTCCCCAAGTGATTCTTGCACCTAGATATTTTGAAAGCCAATGCTTCAGAGCAAGTTTTTAATTATGGGAATTATATATGATCCTTGAAGGCACCACACTTAAAACTTGGTGTCATTATTTTAAGATAGTCTAGCCACCTGGGTGGCTCATTCAGTTAAGCATCTGACTCCTGATTTCCATTCAGGTCATGATCTCACAGTTGTGAGATTGGGCCCTGCATCAGGTTCTGTGCTGACAGCACGGAGCCTGCTTGGGATTCTCTCTGCCCACCCCTCCCATCCCCGCCCCTGCCCCATCCCTCCCATGCTTATACTCTCTCTCTCAAAATAAATAAATAAATAAACATTTAAAGAAATAAAAAATAAAAATTATTTTAATCAGACTGTATTTTGAAAAAAATTAATTAATATGCTTTTCTTTTCAATATTTGCCTGATCATGTTATGTCCCTATTTAGGACCAAAACTGTCAGAGATGCCCTTCACTCTAAGGGAAATAAGAAGAGGGGAGTTTAAGGAAAGTTTTGTTTCAACATAAATAAAAATAATGAATTTTTTTGAAGATGATAGTTTTGAGAGCTTTTGATTTATAAGAACCAAGCTTTTTGAGGGAATGATTTCTGAGAACCGAAACACAAAGATTTAAAAGATCAAGTTATAAAATTAGCTTATAAGTAATAAATTAGGGCTGCAGTATTCCAGGGAGTAGATAGGACGATTGAGAATCTGACAAAGATGGAGGTCAGAGTGACCTTCTGAACAACCTGGAGAGATCACAGAGAGAAGAGCAGAGATCACATTTAGAAAGAACTCAGTCTCTACTGGAAGAAAGACCATGATGGCCAACTGAGGAACAGGTGATGAAGCCAAGCCAATGCTGAGAGCTACCCATCGTCATTCAACAGAGCCTTGCCTGTCATCCTGCCTGGGAGAAATGTTAGCATGAAGGTCTTTTAGCGAAAGCTGTGTGCACCTCACTCTGACCCGTTCATATCCATAAAGGGGTGTCACCAATGTATATTCTGAGGTTTTACTCAGCCTACTTTAACTCTACCACATTCCTTTTTAATAGTCTAGAACTTTCTAAATCTCCTTAAAAGAAGGTGAAACCCTGGACATCTGAATAAACGGTGGTGGGGTGTGAGGAACCAGCCCTTAAACATCGGTAATGCCAGATGAGAACAAAAGCTCAAAACTTCATCTTGAGACAAGACAGGGGACCTACCCACTCTTGTTACCTTAGTATGAATATTAGCAGAACAGGCTTCAACTTTTTTGCAATCACCACTTAACCGATCTCAGTGAAAATACCCAACTTCCCATCTTTTTTCTACATTGCTTGCAACAACCATCTTCCAAAAACTCAAAGGTTGTGATGTTGCTACTCTCGAAATTTTCATCATCCTTTGTTACTTACATATTAGAGAAAGGTCAAACGTTGTAGTTGGCACTGTCTTTCAAAACCCAGCCCCAGCCCAATATTTTAGCGCCATCACATAGCCCATGATTAAACCTATACTTTGAGCTGTTCTAAGCCTGAACTTTACATACTGTTGAATTGTTACATATGGGTCCTTCCTTCTAGGTTATTATGGGCTCCCTTCTCTGCAAGCTCCTTCTCATTGCAACTTCAAATGTCATCCCAACTTTCCTCCGCTGACCCTATAGAAGTTATTTACTCTCTCTTCTGTATATCGTGAATGCAGCATCCAGACTCCTTCAAAAGCACCTTACCAGATTCTTTTATAATGAAGTACTTCTGTTTCTGTCTCTACTGGACTGATGGCACCCTGAGTGTTAAGTTCCGCTTGATCATCCTCCTGTCTCTGGTTCCAAACACAGAGGAAGCACTCTGTAAATGTTTGTTGAATGATTTAGTCCACAATGAGTGACACAGCTGGATAGTAAAGCTAGAATGCCCTTTGCTTACATAACAGTCTACATTCATCTTTTGTTCTGATCCAGCTGTTTTTTGGACTTAGAGTTCATTTTAATTATCCATTGTACATCATTCCTTTTGATTTGGCCAATCATTCCTCTCTGACAAGACGGTTTTCTTTCATCTTCTTTTTAAAATTTTGAGTCTGTTATCCAAGGAATACTTTGCTCCTTCCAGCTGCATCATCAGCAACATTTATTATCATGCCATCTATTTCTTCATCCAAGTGATAAATAATTCTGGATAGGGCCTTTTACATAACATTTTTCTTATCCTCCCTAGGATTATAGCTGTTTTCTTCTCTTGTTTTGTTAACTGGAAGGCCAACTCCTGAAGACACACGTTGTGGTTCACTCACATTTTTACATTCCTTTAACTTTCTTGAGATTAATAATACTATGAGATGTCCTAATGTCCCTTGATGGCAGCAGTAGGAAGCTAATTCTGTAATCAGATGACGTAGAATGAGATCACGCCTCTCCACATGGGGGACAGACCTGTGCAAGTCACTGAAACCCTCCCAGCCATGTTTTTTTTTAAGTTTATTTATTTTTTTTGAGAGATACAGAGAGAGAGAGAGTGTGTGTGTGTGTGTGTGTGAGCTGGGGAGGGGCAGAGAGAGAGAGAGAGAGAGAGGATCCCAAGCAGGCTCCCCACTGTCCCCACAAAGCCCGACGCAGGGCTCAATCCCATAAACTGTGAGATCATGACCTGAGCCAGAATCAAGAGTCCACACTCAACTGACTAAGCCACCCAGGTGCCATTCCCAGTCATATTTATACCATTTTCTCATATACAAAATGTGGATAATATTAGTACCTACAACATAGAATTGTCTTGAGACAATAAAACAGATAATATATGTAGAATTTTTAATTCTATTCTTAACACATAATAAGTACTTAATATTTATTAGGGATTATTATTCTTACAGTTGTTAGTTGACTAAAAGGAAATAACGACGTCATTAAATATGTTAATTTGTTCATCCCTAAGATCATCCTATAGGATGATGCTATAACAAAGTACAACAGTCTGGGTGGCTGAAATAAGAGACATTTATTTTTTTACAGTTCTGGAGGCTAGATGTCCAAGATCAAGGTGTCAGCAGGTTAGTTTCATTCTGAGGCCTCTCTCCCGGACTTACAGATATCCATCTTCTCCCTGTCTTCACATGGTCTTCCTTCTTTGTGTGTCTGTGCCCTAATGTCCTCTTCTTCTAAGGACACCAGTCATAGGATTAGGGCCCACTTCAGTGAACTCATTTAACCTTAATCCCTTATTTAAAGATCCTATCTTGAAATACAGTCACATTCCTAGGTATTAGGAGTTAGGACTTCACCAGGTGAATTTTGAGGGAACACAGTTCAGCCCATCACAATTAACAATAGACATCACACACATTGTAAGTAGTATCTAAGTAGCTTTGGCAGTCTGCATAACCATTAACAACTTCTCACTCACCCTTCTTTTAAGAGCATACATCCCCACCTGCAATTTGACTGGCAGCTCCAGGAGGTGGGATCCGCATTCATGCTCCACTGCCCTCAGTTCAGTCATGTGAGTTGATTTGGTGGTCGGTGGTCCGTGAGTGTGCGTTGTGTACCCCACTCCCAAGGAGAAGCTTTAAGAGCCACTGATCATTTTCACCACTCTCTTGCTCGTTCCGTCTGCCACAGTGACAGTATGTCTCTTTTATTTAAATGTTTTTACTTATTTTTGAAGGAGAGAGAAACAGAGCATGAGCGGGGAAGGGGCAGAGAGAGAGGGAGACACAGAATGTGAAGCAGGCTCCAGGCTCTGAGCTGTCAGCACAGAGCCCGACGCGGGGCTGGAACCCCGAACCATGAGGTCATGACCTGAGCCGAAGTCGGACGCCCCACTGACTGAGCCACCCAGGCGCCCCCAGAGACAGTATGTCTTAAATGAGGGCTGCTCTTTCAACCTAAGGCCCAGAATGAAGACTGAAAGAGCAGAGCTGCCAAGATGATGAGCAGCTGCTAATCTGTAAATACAGGCGCCAAGTAAGTGGGGTTTTTTTTGGTCTACATCGCTGGGATTTAGGGCTTGCTTATTACTGTACAGAAGGTGCCTAATGTGATACCCAACGATGGTGATATAAAAAAGCAAATGCATATATATGCTTATTACTTTTCCTTGCAAAAGGCACAGAAACCCAATATGCCATCTATGAGGTCATTCTAATACAGCTAAACTGCAGAAAAGGAGCAGAGAGTATAAACAGTTTCATGAGGACCCCGTGGCCCATTGGACAAACTACTTTTCCCACTTACGTGGAACGCGCTGGCCTCCCTCATGGTTAAATCTTCTCTCTTGAGAATTAAGAGGATTGCACCGCTGCCTCTTTTGCAGCCACCCTCCCTCTCCCTGTCCCAGAGAGAGATCCTCCTCTGCTCTTAGAGAATTACAGCGGATGCCGAAAATTAGAACTGTCTGCCCTCACTTGGCAAACACAAGGACCCCTTAAACCAGTGCAACTTCACTCCAACCAGGATCAGTTGCACCAAAACACATGCTAGGTTCACAGTGTCATTCAAGACCCATACTTCAGCATCCTGCCATTTCCCAGTTACTGAGTGAAGGTGACTATTGAGCTAGACCCTAAGGAGTCAGTAGGACTTGGGCTCCTGGAAAAGAAGAAGGGCATTTAAGGCAGATGGCACAGTTTCAACAACAGCATAAAGTATATTCCAGGAAGATTTGTAGTTGAGGGTGGTTGTAGTAGTGGTGTGGGAGTGGCTACAAATGGGATTGAAAATGTAGCCAAAGGGGCGCCTGGGTGTCTCAGTGGGTTAAGCGTCTGACTTCCACTCAGGTCATGATCTCACAGTTCGCGAGATCATCGGGCTCTGTGCCGACAGCTCAGAGCCTGGAGCCTACTTCAGATTCCGTGTCTCCTTTTCTCTCTGCCTCAACCCCCACTTGTGCTCTCTTTCTCTCTCTCAAAAATAAACATATGTATATATATAATATAAATATAAATATATTATAATATAAATATAATATATATTACATATATATTATATATATATATATATATATATGAAAAGAAAGAAAATGTAGCCAAAGAACCATCCCTGACAGCCACCGTCAGTGGTTCTAAACCTGGGCACAGCTCAAAAACCAGTGGGCAAAACTTTAAATGTTACGGATCACAAATGTATGTATTCATATCTGAGTTTTAAAAATATTTCTCTTTAATAAATATGTAATATTGCATAGCAGTTAAAAGCACAAGATTTTTATGCAGACAGCCTGACTTCCTACCAAAGCTCTGCCATGACCTTGAGACCATTCATTTACCTGTATAAGCCGCAGGTTCCTCTTCTGGATACCAGAATGTGATAATAATAGTCCTTGCCTTCTAAAATGACGGTCATTGAATATCACGATGCATATTAAGACGTTTGGTAAAATATCTGAGTCAAAGTAAAAGCTCCAGAAATAGTATTGTCACTGGACTTATTGCCACACCATGGTTCAGAAATGAAAATTGAGTCATTTGCCTCTATGAAACTTGACGATCTGTACCCCTTGGTTTCTGACATCCTAATACCGCTTCATATGTGTCCTAAAATGTGTGCGAGACAAAACCAAAGAGAGGGCCCCACACATGTCACATGACAATCAGTGTCATATGGAGCTTGAGCAAAGGGGCCCCAGCCACACCTCTCACTTTGTGTCTCAGCCCAAACAAGGCTAAGCTCACAGTTCCAAAGCAGCCATTGGCCTCACTTCAGCTGTGACACCAGACACAACCTCAGGGCAGGGAAGAACAGAAAGCACTTGGTAACAGTCCTTCCGGGAGCTACCTGGGAAATCATTCCTCTTGGTCACTGTCAAGGCTTCGGGGCAACATTTTCTCCACGGGAATATTACTTTCCTTTTCTTTACTGAATCGCTGGCTTTATTATTTTGGGGCTTATGAGCTGAAATTTCTGCCTTCCTTGAATCAAACCCTGTGGTTAGGCCGTGGTTCTTTTGTACTTATGCTGATTGGTAGTTTTGAAGAAAGGAGGGGGAAAGAAGGAAAAGAAAATGATGAGGATAAAACCACGAGATGGCCTTTTTTTTTTCTCCATAGATATTTTCTAGTTTAGTTTTAGATAAAACAGTATTTGATCAGTGGATCTTTCAAACACTATTACTGTACTGTGAGAACGTTGAGGGAGGGTTGTCATGGAAACAGGAAGTAGCGCCATCCAGAATCTTCTTTCCCCTTTCCCACAAAAAGTAAAACAGATGCACGCAGGCCTCTAAGGGACAGCAAATACTGATTTTTGTTTCTAGGAGCTCCCTCATACTTTTTAGTTAGATTTAACCAGAAAGGCTCCTTCTGTTATTAATCAAATGATCTTATTAATAAGATATACTGAGCTGCCTTATGATATGGCATATCATCCTGAATATAATATCTGCTTTTCATTACCGATGGGATGGGTGTCCTCCTTAAATATCACATTTTTATTTGGTGATAGTGATTATTCTACATAATGTTTTAATTAAAAGAATTACTCAAATCGACTCCTTCTCTCTCTCTCTTCTCTCTCTCTCTCCCTCTCTCTCTCTCACTGTCTCCTGCCTGTGTCCCCTATTTCCTTCTCTCTGCCTTTTTCAGTCATTTGTTTATTCAACCACTCATTAAATCTACATTTATTGGCGCTTAAAGGAGAGTAAGAGTTAAAGAGTGGGGTAACTTAGAAATAATCATAATTCAGAAAGCCCCTCAAACTTAATGATCGAATTTCTCAGAACACTCCAGGGAGAAAAATTTATAGAACCTTTCACACTGGGAAACCTAAACCAAGGTGAATCACATGTAATTCTGTTAAAGCCTATGTATTTTAATAACTCACAAGGACCACAATAAAGCGTCCACTGCTTTTCCTGCTTCTGGTCTCCAAGTTCATGACTCCCTCCGACTGACTTGCGCTGAGTTTCCAGAGATACAGAGTGGCTTAAATATTGATGTAGAGGATTTAAAAAATTGTCTTAATACCTGGTTGATTTGGTTTTGCTTGTCAGGCAAAGCAATTCATGTACTCCCCTGCCTAAATTTTAGAGTCCAGGATGACCTCGAAGTTTTGACAGCTGGGGAATTTTCTTGTTCATCACTGAAGCCAAGGCATGAGACTTTGGTGCAGAGAGCATCCCAGAGTTGGTCAGAAGTATTCCCCGGGCTGTGCATTTGCCCCACACGCTCCTCATCATGCTGCTTGCAAGGAGGAGACATGGAGTGACTTAAACATGCTTCTTCTGAAGAGACATGAGTACCCAGACTGGAGTATAGTTCTTTGGTAAAACAGACAAACACCTGCTGAGTAGGGTAAAACAGATCTGCTGTTTGGTGGGTCTCCACTTTTAACCACGTGGGTGCACGTCTACAGCTACAAGAACTGCTCTGTGTTTACCTTCTGTCAAAGACAACTATCATCTTAGTCACTGGCTCTTATGGAAACAGCTGCCTTAACTTAGCAAAACACCTTGACAAACCACTTGGGATAGCAGCTGAGATGGTCACTGAGTGCACTGGTTAGGAAAGAAAGGAGAAAGGAAAGAAAGGAAAGGAAAGGAGGAAGGAAGGAAGGAAGGAAGGAAGGAAGGAAGGAAAGAAGGAAAAGAAAGAAAGAAAGAAAGAAAGAGAAAGAAAGAAAAAGAAAGAAGGAAGGAAGGAAAAAAGAAAGAAAAAAAGAAAGAAAGGCAAGAAGGAAGGAAAAGAAAGAAAAAGAAAGGAAGAAAGAAGGAAAGAAAGAAAGAAGAAAAGCAGGAAGGAAGGAAAAGAAAGAAAGAGAAAAAGAAAGCAAGCAGGAAGGAAGAAAAAGAAAGAAAGAGAAAGAAAGAAAGAAAGAAAGAAAGAAAGAAAGTCCTACGCTGCTCTCAATTAGAAAAGGGCAGGAATAGGAACTGGAAAGAGAAAAGGAAAAAGATGCAGTTGCTGAAGAGATGGCCAAGCAACATGGGGCAGTTTCCAAGATACTCTTAAGTTGTCATGTTCGATCTTGGGATGCATTCTCTGTTGTCTGTAAATTCCCTCTGTCTTCCCCCAACTGCAGTAAAGACCTTGAATAATTTGTTTGCAGAAATAACGGAAAGGGGTTGGATCCATGCCTCCATCAGTGCCAAAATATGGATAATATGGAATAACAGCAAGTGAGGTGCAGAGAATGATTCAGCAGTGTCTGCAAGCCATGACTGGAGGTGACAATGAGAACTGGTACCCCTTTAGGAATTCACAGTACACAGGTAATGAAGGCAAAATGCTGGTCATGGAAGAAAAACAAATCCAGAACAAGAGACTCATGTATTGGGATTACTTAACACTGGAACTCCTGGCTGGGAAGTGATTGTTAATGGAGGCTTGTAAAAAAACAAAAAAACAAAAAAACACCTTTTGGATTTAAGGACCGAATGGCTGAGTTGAGTAAAATGGAATTCATCCTACATACTGGTAAATGAGCATTTGCCCAACACATTCCATTAATGATGACTAGAGCGTTCTTGCAGGACAAACTTCACTTCAAATTCCTTAACAAAACATTCTTGCTGTGGGGCAGGTACAATTTCTTTAAGGAAGGTATAGTTGGAAGAGTGCCCCAAACCCTTCGAAGATCTTCCCTATGTGGTTCTCTCTGAGCTCTCTCCTGCCCTAAAGGGGTTCAGCATTGGATCACGTGAAGTATCAGCCAGGTAGGATAAGTATGAGAATTCTGCTTTCAGGTAGGGCCATGAAGATTTTAAGGACCTAAAATAAGTACAGTATGACCAAAGAGTGGCCCAGGAGGCAAATCCTTAATTAGTACTAGGTTACAGCCAGGAAAAAAACAAGTCCAAGTGTCAGAGACCATGAACTGAGCCAAATCAGGCAGAAAAACTTGACTGGAAGTTAAGAACTGCACCGAATGAGAGAGATTTCAGAGATAGCACAGAGGTGATTGTCTCCAATAAGATGCTGGGACCCTGGCTTGCCAGACCTGCTGTCAGCCACATGTTTTGGGTTTCTGGATGAGCTGGTTCAACTTAAATGTATAGGTTCAGGACAAAGTGTCTTGAGGAAACAGCCCAGAGAATTCAATGGGGGCTGAATCCTCATGGGAGTGACAGAAACCAATACGACTCAAGCGTTCTTGCTAATTCACCAAATCCATGACCTAGGCTTTGTGGTACCATTGAAAGAACATCAAACAAAAGAAAGAAAAATGGTGGATTCCCAGTTCATCTGATAAGTTATTAGTCTTTTTTTTTTTAATTTCAAGAGACCCATTTTTATGTTCTGAAGCTGCAAACATTAAGATAAAAAAAAATGCCTACCTTTCTAGACCATTTGTGAGCATACAATAAAGTATATCTGTGAAAGTAGATTATGCACTGTTCAGTAAATACTGGTTTAAATCTGTTCCTCCCTCCCTTTTTTCTTCCGTCTCTCTCTCCCTTTCTTCCCCTGTTCTTGCTGTTTACCCTCTGCAGTAGATACCCTAGAAGCATCACTCTCTGAGAATCAAACCCACCAAGACTGCCAATTCAGTCTTATTTTCCAGTACTCACGTAGACCTTGCCACAGTGACCTTCAAGTGCATTAATCTGCTGGCTTCCTCCCACACCAGCTCAGTGAGGGTGATGCTCTATGCCCACATGGACGTAAGCAGAGGGTGATTGTAACCCTGAGTCAGGGTCCCTCAGGGAAGAGGAGCAGAAACCTCAGAAAACTCAAAGCATGTGTTTTCTGTGTCAGGAGACAGCATAAGGGAAAACCATCCATCAACTGTTTCCATTACAGATGCGGGAGACCTTGCTGAGAGCACCCCTCCAATCACTGCTCAAGCCTCCCTAAAGGTAACTCATTCCCCTTTGTCCTGTGGCAAATCCATGTTCATAGTCCAAAGGGTGTGGATTTGGTAACATCTTCTAAAAAGAAGTTACCCACAGAGTTATAAAACAGGGTTCAAGACCATATTGACATTCACATGACCAAAAGGGTGCAGTATTTCTTTCGTGAGCAGATGAGAAGGACAACTTCAGCCCAGGGAAAAGTTTTGGAGGCATTTGCAGAAGGGTGGTGGCTGAAACCATGCAACAGGTGAGATCACTCAGGAAGAGGGTGGAAAGCAATATTTTAGCAGAAAAGAAAAATTACATTGAAAGGCTAGTCAGAGTAACTGGAATATAACAGAATAAACTAGTATCTTCAAACAACCAAGGCTAAGAAGTTCCAGAAATTATGAGTGGTAGGGGGCTAAGAGTACAGCTTAACATACAGGTTGAATAAGACGGAGAAACATTTAAATGGTTTCCTCTTTCTCCTAGGATAAGTTCTCAAATTCTTCACTATGCGCAAATGCCTTTCAGCCTCATCTCATGCCATTCTTTCATTTTCCTACCTCCAACTCTCTTTTCCAGCCTGTAATGGAAGCTTTAATAGAGCATTCTTTTAGTTCCTGTAATGAATCACGTTCTCTTGTACCACAGGGCCTTTGTACATGCTGGTCCTCTGCGTGGAATACTCTTCCCCTAAAGTGCACTTTAATTGGTCCTTGCAATCCCAGATAAAGCATCATTTCCTCTGTGAAGCCTTTCCTGACATATCCAGGCCAAGCCAATTCCTTAATTATATGCTATAATAAAATCATATTTCTTTCTATTCTAGAACTAATCTCAATTTATAATTTTTCATTCATTTGTGTTATTTGATAAAAATATTTCACCCACTGGATTGTAAGCTTTTTTTAAATTTTTTAATTGTTTATTTATTTTTGAGAGAGAGACAGAGCACAAGTCGGGGAGGGACGGAGGGAGAGGGAGACACAGAATCTGAAGCAAGCTCCGGGCTCTGAGCTGTCAGCACAGAGCCCGATGCGGGGTTCAAACTCACAAACTGCAAGGTCATGGCCTGAGCCGAAGTCAGATGCTTAACCAACTGAGCCACCCAGGCACCCCAGATTGTAAACTTTTTGAATGCGAGACTCTTAGTACAGCCCTCAGGATTTTAACCAAATAGCAGTTATGGCCAATCATAATCATGTCTGGTGTGGAAAGAGACTTTATGTATTCTCTGACCATTAATATATGCCTAAGCAACCCCATCAAAGTCACCATGGTGTTTCTCCATGATTTGGTACTCAAGATACACCCTGGCACATCTCAAGCCTATGAACTTGCTGGCTCGGCTGATACAAGATAAGCCATAAAGCTGATTTTCTAGCCACTAGCTTTTAATCTTTGGAAGGGCTATAGACTCCTTTAAGAATCCAGTTAAAGCTATGGATATTGCAGTGGGTTGAATTGTGTCTCCTCCAAAAAGATATGTTGGAATCCGAACCCCCAGTTACCTGTGAATGTTATCTTATTTGGAAATTAGGCCTTTGCAGATGATCAAGGTTAAAATGAGGCCATTATGATGGGCCCTGATCTAACATAACTGATGTCCTTATAAGAAGAGGAAATCTGGACACAGAGACAGACACATACAGGGGGAAATGATGTGAAGACACAGCAAAAGCAGCATCTGTAAGTCAAAGAGTACCTGAGGACCCCAGAATCTAGGAGAGAGGCTTCTAGCCCCCAGAACTACAAGACAGTAAATTTCTGTTGTTTAAGTCACCGAGCTTGTGGCCCTTTGTTAAGGCGGCCCCAGGAAACTAATACAAAGCCCCTGTATCACACAACTCTGCACGTAGCTTCAGGGTGGCCACAGACTCACTAAAGCCCAGGTTAATAGTTCCTGCACAGACATTGTAATATTCCTGCACCCAAATCCCCTGGGATAAGGGCAAAGAAAGAAGAGAGAGAAGAAAATTGGCATCAGTAACTGTTTGCTACATGTTCAGCCTTAGTTAGACACTTGGCATTTGTTTCTCCATTGAACCCTTGTAGCCACTCCGTGTAGTAGATGTTAGTATGCTCATTTCAGACGGAAGGAAATCGAGACCCTGGGAGACTTAACATCATGCACAAGTCCACGCATCTAGAGAGCAGTTGTGCTGGGAATATGGCCTGAGTTTGTTTTACCCTGAAACCAATGCTTTTTCCATTCTTACCCTGCCTCTTAGCATGAGTGATATGTGAGATCCAAAGCACATGATGTGTGGTTTCCGGGGTTATGAGGCTACCGAGAGACCAGGGTTATACATGTGTCAGTGGCTTCGAGGGAAACAAGAGAATAGCTTTTTTAAAAAAACTAAAGAAAGACTCTTCCTTTCTACTGTTTTCCTTTCGTTGTGTGCCACTATAATTTCTTTTGAAATGAGGATTTTGGTGTAGAAGGATTTTTGCCTTGCTAGGCAAAGATAGAGACAACAAAGGACTGATTAAGTCGTACTGATGGTAATTATCAATAGGAAGTTTAGGATTTTTAGGGATGGGACAGTAGTATGGATGAGACAGCAAAGCAAGTCAATCTCTCATTCATCAAAAAACTCACCCACTCAGTGGCTGGCTCCATGTTCTTCAGACAAAGTCTGGCCACACAAAGCCTTCCATCTAGAGGGGGAAACCAAGTCATAGCAGTCAATACAATAAAGTTAAATGTTGTATTATAAGCAAAAAAGAGTGTACTATATAGCAAATAGTGGGGTAACTACCCACTTCTAGGTGGGTAGAAAATTGGACCTAAGTTTATCCCAACGTCTGAGTAATGATTACCCTGGTACCAGGAGATGAGAGAGAGGTGGTTCCAGGCAGAAGAAACATGTACAAAGGTCCTGAGGCAACAGAGAATATAATACAGTTGAAGACCTGAACACAATTCATCACATCCTGAGTGTGGAATGGGAAGGGCAAAAAAGTAGACAGTGGAGGGGGTTGCAGGAGCTAGACCCTAAAGGTCCCTGAAAGCAGCTGTGTGATAGAGCTGTCTCTGGTTTCCTCCAGAAATCAGGAGCTGTGGGAAGCCATCACAGATTGGCAACAGAGGACAGAGTACTAGAGAGAGGGCTATTGGCTATGGCTAGTCAATTCATCTCTCTGGGAATCAGTCGCCTCACCATAAGAGGTAACAAGGGCCATCGTAGAGACTAAATGACTCGTTCCATGGAGTACTCCGAGAATTATACCTTTGACAGCATCAGCTCCTGTATTATAATAGTAATACAGGCAAGAGCTGCTAGAGGCCTGTGTCACTGGCAGGTGCTGTTTTCCAAACACAACGCCTTTCATTGCACCTGTCTCCTGAGCACTGCTCCTTGATGGCAAGTGCGGCAGTGGTGCTGGGCCCACAGCCCTGCTGGATCATACACGAGTTTCCAACAGGTGTGGCCTATTGGTCAGAGAGTGAGGTATTTCCTTCTACCATCCTCACAGTCAAGGTCCTAGTTGGTCACAGGCAGGCTGTCCACAGGCAATTCGTTGGGCAGGGGCAGCAGGCCGAGTCCAGGGTATGAGGCATTTAATGGTGAGCTGTGGGCCAGTGGCCCAGGGAGGCCCACACTCTCTGTCAGGTTGGAGCTCACCAAAGCTAATCTCACTTGGGGTTGTGGGATGGTGAGCGTTGTTGTAATGGTTTTGCTGAACGTCTGAACGCATCTGAATCTTTATGCCATAATTCCCTGTTTTGCAGCTTTAAAAAAAAAATGTTTATCGATTTTTGAGATAGCACAAGCAGGGGAGGGAAAAGGGTAGGGGTGGGACGAAGGACCCAAGGCAGGCTCTACCCTGACAGCAGCGAGACTGATGTGGGGCTCGAACTCAATGAACTGCGAGATCATGACCTGAGCCAAAGTTGGATGAATGCTCAACCAACTGAGCCACCCAGGTGCCCCTGTTTTGCAGCTTCTAAAAAAGCTTAAAAGCTTTTGGGTTTTGCTTCATTGAGGCCGGAAGGAAGTAATACTTAAAATTATCACCCTGCTTCACTTGCCGTAGAAAAATGTCAGAAAATTCAGTTTAGTTAAGGCCTTCCCTCTTGTCTCCTTCAGGTGCAATTTTAGAGCCAAAATACGTGTGGGTATGAGTGACAGCTCTTCCAAATGTGCAGTGCCATGGGACATGAAAGTTAAGGTCACATGTATGCTGCTCTCATCTCCAGCATGGGGCATCTGAGAATGGGGATGGAACCCAGAGATGTATGGGAACCAGATAAAGCAGATTCTCCTTGTTCTGAAGATTTATTTCATTAAAGACAGAATCTCATATGTGCTGAGTGCCTGCATGGCACTATTGTAGTTCTTTGCCCAGACATTATCTTTTACTCTGATAAACCGGTCAAGTAATTATCAGGAGTCTCATTTTTATGGCTATGGAAAATGTCACCCTGAGAGGTCGATAGATTGGACCAGAATCTCACATGGGTGGTTTGACTTAAAAGCCCACAGGTTCCCTGTCCCTGGTTGTAGTTCAGCTTCGTTGCTTTAGGCCCAAAGCTCTACATAGTGGTTAGAGCCTGACCTGTGTGAATCCTGGCTTTATCACTTCCTGGCTCTGTGGCCTTGACCTAGCTACTGACTGTTGCTGTGCTTCCAGTTCCTTAACTATAAAATAGATAATAAAAATATCCATCTACTAAGACTGTTATGAGTTAAGTGAATTAGGACTTATAACATTCTTAAGACAGTGCCTAGTGATTAGTAAATGCTATAAACAAGTTGGCCATTACTATTATTATAACTAGAAAGAGTAGCTTCATCAGGGGAAATCATCCATACCTGAGTTCAAATGCTGATTAGGTCATTCATTACCTGGGACAAGTTATTGAAACTCCCCATGAGCCTGAGTTATCTCTACTTACTTCTTTAAAGGGTTTTGTTAGTATTAAATGAAATCCCATTTATAAAGTGTGTAACAGATGGCTTCACGAGTAATAGGATATTGCCCAAGGTCTCTGGGATAAAAGTAAATACGTATATAACAAATAAATACATTTTTTTAAAAGACAAAGAATATTCAATATGCAACCATGAAATCTCATTCCAAGAAATCTTCCCTAAAAGAAGAAGAAGAAGAAGAAGAAGAAGAAGAAGAAGAATCCTCCCAGGCAGATACATGAGAACTGTTGGTTTTTAAAAACTGTTTTCCAGTAAAAGCTCATTCCATTATTTGCATCTGTCACACCCCCTCCCATTTCCCCCACAACTTCACTAAGGATAGGGATGAACTGAATAATACCATCTCTGTCCCATGATTATCTACCATTATTATTGGCATCCTGAAGTAGAGTACATCCAGAGAATTCTAAAGGAGACTTACAGTCATTAAAATCTTCAACCTCAAAGTTTATTCAGCTTATCCTCAGCTACAACTGGGATAATGGAAAGATGGGGATTCGGTGACATTCCTTGATGGGGCTAAGCCCTAAATCCTAAATTGTAGCTGTGGTTATGGGCCCAGAACCCTCTAGAGGCTCTTTCTTCTCAGAGTTTATTGTTTTATAAGTTTAGTTCAATTAGCAAATGTATATTTATCTTTTACTTATGTGAATAACTACAGCGAATGTAAGAAAAGTTTAAAACAGGGATCGCACTTGAGAAAAATGAAGTCTAGCAGGGAATCCGTGAATCAGTCTCACATTAAAAGTAGTAAATGACTGTCCGGGTCTGGCTGGGTGGGGTATTAAAGCCAAAATATTTGGTATTATTACCAAAGTGTCCCTTAAACACTGGCGGAAATGTGATTAAAAGCTTTTCAACATAATTTTATTTTTTTAATTGAGATTCAATTGACACGTGACATTATATTAGTTTTAGCTATATAACGTAATGATTTGTTATTTGTACATATTGCAAAGTGGTCACCACATGTAGTTAACATCCATTCTTTTCTTGTGAAGAGAACTTCTGAAATTTGCTCTTAGGAACTTTCAGATACATAATACAGTGTTATTAACTCCAGTAACCATGCTGTACATTACATTCCCATGACGTATTTGTTTTATAATTGGTGGTTAGTACCTTTTGACCACCTTCACACATTTCACCCCTTCAGCCCCCACCCCTGATCTCTGTATCTATAAGTTAGGATTTTGGGGGGTGGGAGGGATTCCACATATAAGTGAGATTATATGGTATTTGGCCTAGTGGAAGGCGCAAGGGATCTCTCTCAGGCCTCTTTTTTTTTTTTTTTTTTAATTTGTGTTTATTTTTTTATTTATTTTGAGAGAGACAGAGAGAAAGAGTGGGGAAGGAGCAGAAAGAGAGGGAGACAATCCCAAGCAGGCTCCACTGTCAGCGCAGAGCCCCATGTGGGGCTCAAACCCATGAACCGTGAAATCATGCCCTGAGCCAAAGTCAAGAGTCAGACACTTAATCTCGGGCCTCTTTTGTAAGAACATGAATCCCGTTCACCTAATTGTGTCCCAAAGGCAACTTCCTAATATCATCACCTTGGAAGTGAGGATATCAACATGAATTGGGGAGGAAACAAATATTCGATCTATAGCAGGCCAATTCTCCATTAGTAAAAGAAGGTGGGGGATGCCTGGGTGGCTCAGTCGCTTAAGTGTCCGACTTTGGCTCAGGTCATGATCTTGCAGTTTGTGGGTTCAAGCCCCATGTCTGGCTCTGTGCTGACAGCTCGGAGCCTGGAGGCTGCCTCGGATTCTGTGTCTCCCTTTCTCTCTGCCCCTCCCCTGCTGGTGCTCTGTCTCTGTCTCTCTCTCCCTCTCAAAAATAAATACAAACATTTAAAAACAAATTAAAAAACAAAGAAAAAGGTAGTGGCTGGCTTCAAGTGCTGGTGGCTCTCTAAACTTTGTCCTCAGCACAATTCCATGCAAAGAAAAAAAAAAATTCAATTGGATAACCTATTACGCAGCATCACAGGCAGACATGGCCATGCATATATGTACATTGTAACTAATCAGTGTTCCTTATAGTGCTAATAATTCACACACACACACACATACACACACACACGCACACACTACTCTTCTAGACCGAGGAAAGATTTTCTCTTGCTTTCTTTATCCGGTTCTCTGAACCTGATATACATTGAATCGTGACCAACACTTGACTAGAATATCCTTGATTCCTTCTTCCACATGTAATCCATCAATCCATCCCACTGGCTCTACTTCCAAACACATCCTGACTCTGGTCCCTTCTCCCCAGCCCACCACTGCCACCTCTGTGCAAGCTGCCACCATCCCTCCCCTGGGCAACCACGACAGCCTCCCCTGTTCTCACTTTCCCTCCCACTCCCCTATAGTCCACTTTCACACAGCAGACAGAAGGATCTTTTTTTAAAATACAGGTCAGATTTTTTAAGTCCTCTGCTGCAAACCTTCCATCAGCTCCCCATTGTCCTCGTAATAAAGTCCACACTCCTTGGGGCGCCTAGGTGGCTCAGTCAGTTAAGCGTCCGACTCACGGCTCAGGTCACAATCTCACAGTTCGTGAGACTGAGCCCCATGTCAGGTTCTGTGCTGACAGTGCAGAGCCTCCTTGGGATTCTTTCTTTCTTTCTCTGCCCACCCCCCTCTCGTTTATTCTCTCTCTCTCTCTCTCTCATAATACACAAATAAGAACTTTAAAGTCCACACTCCATGCTATGTCCCCCAAGCATCTGGGATCTGGCCCTTGCCTGCCTCTTCAGCCCCATCTAGAATCACTCTCTTTGAAGGTCTTGCCCACAAGGCTGCATCCACTTGGGCCTATACATTTCCTCAAACAAGATGAACTCCTTGCACACAGACACTGGATCTTTCCATGACCAGTTGCTTCTTGATGTTAATATGTCTAGTTAAAGGGCACTTTGTCAGAGTCCTTGGCATGACCATCTGCATTGGAAGTAGCTATTTTTTCACTCTGTTCCATCACCCTCCTTTTGTTCTCTGTGTCGTTCTTGTCACTCTCTGGCTTGTAAATGGTCCGTCTGTGCCTGCCTGCCCTCTCACTGCCAGAATGAAGCTCCCTGAGGTGGGACAGTACCTGTCTTGTCCCTCATTGTATCCCACTGCCTGGAAGGAAGTCTCATACACAGGAGGGTCTTAGTAATGCTTAATGAATGAAGGGGTTCCTGATAATTTGGACCAGTGATGGAGTTCAGAAAATAGCTGTTTCCCAGTAGGGGAGGCACCAGCTGCTTTCTGACTGATCAGGCCAGACCTTTGGCAGGAGTGGTAGTCATTGGTGGGAACACTTTTCTACCTTATTCATACTTACTCTGTTCTTCAAAGCCTCAGAAGTGAAATGGTCATGACCCTTGCTCAGCCTAGCGCTCTAATGGCTAGTTAGTGGTAACTCTTACACACCCTGGCAAACTCCTGATGGACACTTCTTGTTTCTAGTACTATTGTAACTTTATATTTTTGTTTGTTTGTTTGTTTAAGTGGACATTTGACCATGAAATTGGGGGAAAGAGAAGAAGGTGCCACCACAACCCAGCTGGCAATCAAACAGAGGTGGTAGTGACATAGTTTTATATTCAGCCCATGTTCAAAACTGGTGGTAGAGAATTGTGTTTTTATGTGTTCATATTAGCCTTTTCTTCATTTAATAAATGTGACTCTTATAAGTAACATGCTAATAGCATACACCTACCAGATAAAATAATACTTTAAAATTGTTATCAGTTATCCTCCCAAGTCAAAGGCATTTGAAGTGCACCTCAGTCTTCTCATTTAAGAGATGGGAATAATGGTAATAATAATAGTATCTAGCTTAAAGGTTGTTGTAAAGATTAAATGAGATAATCAGCATAAAACTCTGATGGAGACCCTGACAAAAAGTAAGTGCTGGTTAATGTTCTCTAAGATTGAGGTTAATATTATTTTGATTTTCTCTATCCTTGGTGCATTGTATGTAAAATGCCAAGAACCATGGGAACCATAGATATTAAGAGAAGGTCACTGTTACTTTACAAACTAAGGTTATCATATCCTTAATTGTACCTGAGTGTGGCTAGGGGGCACACAATTCTGCCTGTGGGTATGAAACAATGGAGAATAGACATGTATCTCAGAAAGCAGGCCAGTTAATAGGCCAAGGTGAGCCCCTAGAGGGCACCAACTTCATGGGTCATTATAAACCACATCTAATCCTTTTATGACTTACAAGGTCACAAAAATTTGATTTTGTTGATTCGTGGAGGATTGGTCAGACTCTCAGGGGAAATTCACCAAAGGTGGGAAGTATCTAACATTCTGGGTGCCTATTACTTGCCAAGCCATCTGTTACACACTTTATAAATGGGATTTCATTTAATACTAACAAAACCCTTTAAAGAAGTAAGTAGAGAAAACTTAGGCTCATGGGGAGTTTCAATAACTTGTCGCAGGTAATGAGTGACCTAATCAGCATTTGAACTCAGGTATGGATGATTTCAAACCATCGTCCTTTCTATTATACCACACAGCCTTTCTCAGATGCTGAAATATAGTAAGCAACTTAACTTTGGTAAGAGGCTGGTATATATGTTAGAACAACAATGCATTATTTTACAGTGGTGTTTTCAGCCATTCCAGTGAGTGGAATACTTAAATCTGCCACTTAGGACATTCACGAGATTTCTCGAGAAGTAAATTTCCAACCAGAAAGGAATCCACCAAGTCTGTAAGAATATTCCAGGCCACGAAGTGTACTAAATTCTGCCTGACCCATACACCTGGCTAAATCTTCCTCTTGGTTTTGAGCGTTCTTCTTCGTGCAGGTTGGCTATGGCTCTGACCTGCCAAGGTCTAAGGAAGGTAGCATTAGGCACTGAGGCCGATACTTTCTTCCCATGCTCTTGCTCCTTTCCTTTGGGGCCAGTGGGTCTGCTCTCTATGCCCTTTTGCTCAACTGGGAATGCTAAGATTTATGTGAGCTGCGGTTCCTAATATAGTAGACAGACTTAATAATTTAGTTTGCTCCGGGTTGAAGCTTCTTTGGCTTCTACTTCCTCCAGCTGGTCCAGCCTACTTCCCTAGAGTTCTACAGAAGTACTTGGAGGCCAAAGCCCCAGCTCAATAATGGTAATGATTCGCTTGGCCCTGCCTTCTGAGCTCGCGCCTCTGTGGATCCTTGACAGAAAGAAGGAAGTAAAACCTGGGTATTCCTGGATCTTGGCCAAAGTAACAACACATGACTTTAATCTTATACTTGTCCCCAACATTCTCCATGTATCTGCCAGATCCCATCATTTTCTTTCCTGGACACAGTTAGGTAAACACTGCCAAATCCTTGGTCTTTGATTTCCTTTTTTTAATATATATGTATTTTTTATGTTTTTATTTTATTTTTAGGAGAGAGACAGGGCAAGCAGGGGAGAGGCAGAGAGAGAAACAGAATCTGAAGCAGGCTCCAGGCTCTGAGCTGTCAGCACAGAGCCCGACATGGGGCTTGAACTCACGGACTGCGAGATCATGACCTGAGCCGAAGTCGGATACCCAACCGACTGAGCCACCCAGGCGCCCCCTTGGTCTTTAATTTCCTAACTAAATTCCATGTAAACCAACTTCTTTCTGCTAAAACATTTTGTCCTAAAACAAAACGATGACATTCCAGTGCACCCACCCCATTCTGGCAGCACCTGGCGGGGACTGCATTCCTGTGGCAATCTTGCTTTAGTTGAACTTCATGATTTCTCCAGTTTTTCAGCCCTGGGCAGGCAGACCTTCTCCTTCTGTGGCTTGAATCTCTGAAGAGCTCATTTATCCATTCGTTATGAGTTGGTCCTATTCTTTCTATCACAGAGTTTAACCTTATTTCCAAGTTGGGAGGCAACTAAGTTTTAGCCCATTTATGTCTGACTTCATTCAGTAAAAGTGTTACTTCTACTCTTCCAGAGACATATGGGATTCATCTAAATGGACAATTTATTAACAAACTTATTTTTTAACAGACTGCCTGTACTGAATGACTATATATAGCAAGAATCTGGAAAAAACTTTATCTCCATTCCAGGAACATCCACTGCAAATACCATACTAAATTCTTTTATTATCCAAACTATATAAATTATCTAAATTGTTTCCCACTTTTCCTAGCCCTTGACTAAGGAAATACAAAGTTCTCACACCTAAACTAGGAAGATAAAGGGGTTAAGGAAGAGTAAGATAGACTAGTGAGTTTTCAAAGTCATGTGGTAACCCGTTGTGATCCAAGAACTGTCTGCATAATAATACAGTTCCATAAAGATTAAACTGAAAAGTGTCCCACTAGGTTCAATTATTGCACATCTGAGCACACCAGAATACTGAACATTAGTTGCTCTTAGTAGACAAAATAAAAATCATTTTACATTTAGTGAACTGAAAAGCAATATTCCCCAGACCAGTAAGTTTTCTCCTTCAAGCTATTTTCCTTCCTCATTAAATGGCAACATCTACTATTAGGTGCAGAGATCCCAAGCATGGGAATAATTCTGAATTTCTGGTAGAAGGGGCCAGTGGTTCATGGTTCAAGGAAGAACTGTCACTATGGAAATGCTAACTTAAAGGGGAGCTATCTGAACTGAAAATCACTAAAGTGTTGCTTCAGAAATGGCTTGAGCTATTCTCATGTTTATTCAATACACATCAATAGCTTTGGATTGAGAATTTATGATGATAAACCAAATGATGTCTCCTCTTTTTCCTCCTCTTCCTTCTCTTCCTTTCCTTTTCCTCTCCTTCCCTTCCCCTTTCTCCTCCTCAATCTATCATTATTTTTCACTTCTCTTTGCTATTTGGGATATACATCGTGTGTGCTAGAATGTATAGGATTTCTATAATCATGATATGTGATGATATTACATAGGACACATAAGGAGTATTGGGACCCATCTGAAATTTTTGCAGTGCTATTGGTTGCTTTTTATGTAGCATGAGTTCTGGTGATAAGAACTTGTGTGTAGTTGCTGATTTGAGGGGAAATTATAAAAGCTGGTTAAGTGAAGGGCAGTTTAACCAAAAATAAACTTCATAAGAGCATACAGCTTTGTTGGGCTTGAGACATCACTTTGAGTTCATCATCACTTCCATGATGCTAATGTATACCATAAATCATTAAAGTTTCCTGAGATTGTGCAAGACAGACCAATCTATGTATTCACTTTATTATTATTCCCAAGCCCTCAAAGAGGCTAGAGCTACTAAGAAAATGTCGTTTAACACTTTAGGCTCAAAAGTTTCTGCCAAAACAAAGAGCCTTGCTGAAAAGAGACAAACTTATGACCGTTGATCACACATACGTATTGACCATGTGATTACAGAATGTTTCAGAAATAACTTTTTTTTTAATGTTATTCATTTTTGAGAGGGAGTCAGAGCATGACCCGGGGAGGGGCAGAGAGAGAGGGAGACACAGAATCCAAAGCAGGCTCCAAGCTCTGAGCTGTCAGCACAGAGCCCAATGTGGGGTGCAAACTCAAGAACCATGAGTTCATGACCTAAGCAGAAGTTGGACACTTAACCGACTGAGCCACCCAGGCACCCGAGAAATAACTTTTATCTGAGTCTATTGCTCATCAAAAGTTTCAATGTAATTTTTTAAAAACTTGGTTTTTCCTGAAATTCTGCATATCCTGATGGAATTTGATGAAACTTGTCTTTGATGAGAAACTTATCTCATTCCATAAGATAGGACAAATATGGCATGACTCCAAGCAAAGACACCATTTCCACCACAAGGAGTAGAACAAAACCAAGAGACCCTACAATGATGTAATATATATATAATATATATATTAGTTAACTATAAACTTCAGTAGTTTAGGTTGGTGCCTCCTGGTTGGGAAACTAGTACCCAGATTGAGTACAAGCAGATTGAGAAGTTACCAAATGAAGTACCTCAGGTTCAAAAAACCATTTCACAAAATAACCCTTTGACTTATTGTTTTTTTGATAATTTTCTTTGCTGAAACTATAGAGCTCAGCTGAAAATTACACTGATGGCAGTAATGTTTTCATAAGAAGAGTACCTATTTTGCCATCAAAAATTATCCTAAGAGGGTGCCTGGGTGGCTCAGTTAAGTGACTGACTTTGGCTCAGGCCATGATTTCATGGCTTGTGGGTTCAAGCCCCATGTCAGGCTCTGTGCTGCAGCTCAAAGCCTGGAACCTGCTTCGGATTCTGTGTCACCTTCTCTCTGTCCCTCCCCTGTTCATGCTCTCTCTCTTCCTCAAAAATAAATAAACATTTTAAAAATTTTTTACAAATTATCTTAAGGAAGGATAAGAACACTTAACTATGTGGGGCGCCTGGGTGGCTCAGTTGGTGAAGCGTCCGACTTCGGCTCAGGTCATGATCTCGCGGTCCGTGAGTTCGAGCCCCGCGTCGGGCTCTGTGCTGACAGCTCAGAGCCTGGAGCCCGTTTCAGATTCTGTGTCTCCCTCTCTCTGACCCTCCCCCGTTCATGCTTTGTCTCTCTCTGTCTCAAAAATAAATAAACGTTAAAAAAATAAGATAAAAAGAACACTTAACTATGTGATTTGAACAAATGCATGTTAAAATAAATAAAGAGTATGCCATTGGGAATAAGGTAGCTGCCGTGGCAGCTTAGCGCACACACACACGTATGTTCAGATTACCTAAATACTGTGTATGTTGTATTCATTGAAAATTGTTACTAACTTACAGAATAATTATAGTCCACTTTTCAATTGCTGAGACTATATTATGTTTTCCACCATTAAGTATGAAATATATTGTAAATATGCGTTAATTTTTGCTCTAATGGAAACAATGTAAACTTTTAAATTGGGATTCCGTAAAAGTGAGCATCACTTTCCCCCAAATTATAGGCCCAGCCTTTTTTCATCACCTGTAGCTGAGCTAATAATTCTGCTTTAAAACAAATAAAAATCTGGGAATGCGAGCTGGTGCAGCCACTCTGGAAAAGAGTATGGAGGTTCCTCAAAAAACTAAAAGTAGAACTGCCCTACGACCCAGCAATTGCACTACTAGGCATTTATCCAAGGGATACAGGTGTGCTGTTTCAAAGGGACACATGCACCCCATGTTTATAGCAGCACTATCAACCATAGCCAAAGTATGGAAAGAGCCCAAATGTCCATCGATAGATGAATGGATAAAGTAGATGTGGTATATATATATATAATGGAGTATTGGCAATCAAAAAGAATGAAATCTTGCCATTTGCAACTACATGGATGGAGCTGGAGGGTATTATGCTAAGCGAAATTAGTCAGAGAAAGACAAAAATCATATGACTTCACTCATATGAGGACTTTAAGAGACAAAACAGATGAACATAAGGGAAGGGAAGCAAAAATAATACAAAAACAGGGAGGAGGACAAAAACATAAGAGACTCTTAAATATGGAGAACAAACAGAGGGTTACTGGAAGGGTTGTGGGAGGGGGGATGGGCTAAATGGGTGAGGGGCACTAAGGAATCTACTCCTGAAATCATTGTTGCACTATATGCTAATTTGGATGTAAATTTAAAAAAATAAAAAATAAAATAAAAAAAAATAATAATAAAATAAAGCAAATAAAAATGTATTTTGGTCATTATCCTAGCACAGTTCTTGGTAGAAAAGATTATTGATGCCAGAATATCCATATATAAAGCCAAGTTTGTCTTTTAAAGAGATGCCTTTAAATCTCATACATTATTCATGAGACTTTGAGGCAGCTCTTTGCCTCCTCCAGCTGATGTCATTTTAGCTCAATGAGAACAGCCAGGAGACCATTCCTGCATTGAAGTTGCTTTCAACTGAAGGAGGAAGACAAGACCTACATACTTGGAAAAAGTGAAGAACACCCTTTGTATTACAGGTGAACACACAGGCAAAGGGATTTCAAATCACAGAGGGGTGGGGCGCCTGGGTGGCCCAGTCCGTTGAACACCCAACTCTTGGTTTCTGCTCAGGTCATGATCTCACAGTTGGGCTCCATACTTGGGATTTTCTCTCTCTATCCCTCTCTCTCTTTGCCCCCCTCCTGTGCTCGTGCTCTCTCTCTCTCTCTCTCTCTGTCTCTCAAAATAAATAGACTTTTAAAAATATGTAAAAATAAAATCACAGAGGGAACACTGAGTGGGTGGAGTTTATAAAGGAAATGCAGCAAGAGGTAAGTAAATGACCTTCCAAAGGGTGTGGAGTTTAGGTGCGGTGGCAAATTAAGAGTACTTTGTCAGAAACACCCTCAGAGATCCCAACTCTTTGGCCTTCTTGACACATTTGAATAATTTTAAAACGTGCCCCAACTTTAGGAAGTGCAACATTATCTCCAAAAGCAAGACTTCCTGCCAGAAAGTCACCCTGATAAGGGAGCAGTGGGGGACAGAGAGGCCAGGCCTCCTCGCCTCCCCGTGGGCCAGCAGGAGCAGGAGGGCTGGTTCTGACTGGGGATGGGCCTTCCGAGTAGAAGCCAGAGGGTAGAGAACACGCCAGCACTTTCGTGGGTCCTGGCAACTTGTCTCGGGAGACGTAGAAGTGGCTCCCAGGTGGCCTGACCGTCAGAGACACATGACGCAGGGTGTGCCCAACATGGCGCCGGGTCCTCCTCCGGCTCGTCGTCAGCAATGCCACGTCGACAGATGAGACCCTCTTGTTTTTGACTCTGATGTCCCAGAGAGTGGTGACTAGGGAAGGCCTCCTGCCACCCAGGGGGACCCAGGCCTTGCTTCTCAGGCTCGGGTGGCAGTTGGGAAAGAGAGAGCAGTGTGAGCGCTGAGGCTGGGAAAGGAGGGAGGCCGGATCCACGGGGCCGGGAGCACCACACTAAGGAGCCTCCCCCTCACTTTGACACAGTGGGGACCCAGAGGACGGGGCACCAACAGAGGTGAAGTCAAGTCCCGCAGATGTAAAATCCTTCTGCAAGAGGGCCTTTGTATTCATATCGGCAGAATGGCCTAACTACTAAAAAAGGGCACCTGCTTTGCCTGTCCCTGCACAAAGTAAAAGGAGTTCCTTTCCTTTCTCCTGCCAGTGGGAATGTGCACTGGGGCGGGCAGAGACAGAGATCCCGGGCTGAGAGGACATGGGCAGTTCGGCAAGGACTGGGGACCATCCTGTGGGTGGAGAGATAAGAAGTGGGCAGACACTGTGACAACGGCTTTACCAGGCTGGACCGGCTGGAAGGCAGCTAGAAGTCCCCATCTGCGCATTCCAGATGCCAGCCTTGCCCGGGCTTCGCTCTGCTCTGAGACTCCAGGGGCGTGGGCCCTGGAGATAACGGGGGTCTCAGTACCGCCTTGGAACTGACTGATTGATGGACTGAGCAGAGGATGGCTTTGAAGAGAAAAGAGCAGGGCAAGACAGAAGCTATGAAGATCTCGCAAAGGCCAGTGAGCAGAAGAACCTGGACCTGGATGGAGGCCGAGGGCACGCGCAGGAGCTACGCTGACAAGACTGGGGACACTGATCGCCTGTGAGGATAAAGGAGAGAAATGGGCCAAGAACGCCCCTGAGGCTTCCAGCCCAGGCAACTGGGCTTTGAGGGGAAGAGCAAGCCTCTGAGAGAGGATAACGATCACTGGAAGCACGTTATTCATCAGAGCAGAGTTTGAACCCCCGAATAACCAAGAGAATCCACATATATGACAAGAGTAAATATATGAAAGAACACGAAATGCGATTAAATCTGTTTATTGAAATAAACTGTAGTACAGATTGGTTTCAGCATGTTATAGATGTCACACGTTTCTCCTACTAACAGATGATAGCCAGATGAAACACGATAGCAGAAGAATCTAGAATAATAAATTTTATTACTGAGACTCTCCCCAGAGGTCAGCAAACCCAACCCAACCCTTGAACAGATGAGGAAACTAAGGACCAGACAGGCTGGCATCGTCCACTCTACAAATGTTTAGGGCACTGACCATGTGCCAGGCACTTACTCGGTGCTGGGCATATAAAAGCTAACACCACGTGGTACCCGTACTCAAGGAGCTCGTAGCCAGGCTAGTGGGCAATAGTGTCCAGTAAGCAGGAAATTAACACACGGCCGAGGCAGTGTTGTGAGAACAGCGTGCTCAAGCTATCGGGGGCACCCGATCCAGGCTCAGGAGCAGCTCTCTGAAGGTCAAGTGCGAGCTGAGCTGGCAGGGATACACGGAGCTCATATAGACAAAGAGGTTGTGAAACAGTGCCCCGGGAAGGCCCGGGTGAGGGAAAGCACAGTGCGTTTCGTTAACCCAAGGAGTTCAAGTACAAAGGAACTCCACTCCTGGATTTTGAAGACAGCAGTCTCCTGACTTCCAATTCGAAGCTATTTGGAGAATACTATCCATCTTTCTAGGTCCCCTGACAAATATGTGGTGATTCGGCACATACATATCAATAGTCTTGCATAGAAAAAGCATACGTGGCTCATGCTTACCCAGGTAAGATTTTCAAACCCTCTTGTTTACAGTGTCTCTTGGAGGAATCATTACTTTGCATTACAGCCTCTCATTTCCTCCCCAAATTTCCATCAGTGGGGTCATGCCATAAAGCCCTTATGTCTGGAAGGGATTTTAAGGAATCACTTTGTCAGTGGCCATGGGAGCAGGAGGCGGGGCTGGGGGAGCAGTCACCACCCCGGTGCGGGCAATAAAGGAGCTGTTATCTGTAGAGCACATAAAAATGTATAGTAAAGCTGACCAAAATCGTCCTGCATTTTATTACCACCACGTGGCAGCAGTCCAGCAGTCCTCAGTCAAGTCAGTAGCGAAACACTCCCTGCCAAGGCAAAGTGCTCCTGCTGACCCCCGCCCGTGCACGCCAGTGCGCTTGGATACACCTGCACAGGCAGAGAGCACACTTAAATACACCTGCACACGCAGAAGCACACAGCGCCCGCACAGGCTGTGCACCTGTCTGAAACCCCCAGGGTTGCCCTCTCTTCCCATTCTTGTCACCATTCTCCAGTCCACTCCCTTCTGTAAACAAAGCTTGAATCGTCAAAAAAATCATATATACAAAGAACCTCTTATCGATGTGCATCTTCCTACAATGATGACATTTATCTCCAGTGAAGGTTCTCGTTTCTCAAAAGCCTCAAATCCCTCTCAAGGTGGGGATGACATCGGAGGCCACCACTTCTGTGCTCACGGGCTTACCAGGAGCAATCCTCACCCATCCTTTCCGGCTGGGCCATCTGGCAGGTGCTCGGCGGGGTAAACACCGAGGGGTCTTTAATACCCAGCTGTATGTCAAAAAACCGCGTGGACAATATCACACTGTAATTTTTGGTGAAGGTTTCCTGGACGGGATAGCAATCCTTGACTGTATAAATGCCAATCCAGGTTTCATCTGTAAGAGAAAGAGAGGGTGACTTAAAAAATTTTTTTTTAATCTTTATTTTTGTGAGAGAGACAAAGTGTGAGCAGGGGAGGAGTAGAGAGAGAGGGAGACACAGAATCCGAAGCAGGCTCCAGGCCCTGAGCTGTCAGCACAGAGCCCGGCGCGGGGCTCGAACTCACAAACCGTGAGATCACAACCTGAGCCAAAGTAGGAAGCTCAACTGACTGAGCCACCCAGGCGCCCCCTGGGGGTGACTTTTTAACGTAGAAGGTAAGGCAAAATGCCTGTGTTGTTTGCTTTCTTTTTCTCTCGTGGGAAAATATACATAAAATTTACCATTGTAACTATTTTTAAGTAGTTCAGTGGCATTAAGTACGGCATTAAGCCATCACCACCTCCATCTCCAGAACTCTTTCATCTTCCCCAGTTGAAACTCTGTGCCCTTTGACACTAACTCCTCGTTCCCCTCCCCCAGCCCCTGGCAACCCCCGTTCCACTCTCTGTCTGGGGGAATGCGACTATTCTTGGCATCTCATGTAAGTGGAATTATATGGTGGTTTTCCTTTGCTGACTGGCTTATTTCACTCAGCGTAATGTCCTCAAGGTTCATCCACATGGTAGCATGTGACAGAATCTCCTTCCTTTTTAAGGCTAAATAATACTCCATTGTCTGTTTACACCACGTTTCGGGGATTCATTTACCTGCTGGGGGACACTTGGGTTGGTTTCCACCATCTGGAGGAATTATTATTCATTCATTCATTGTCATTAAGTATGCTGCTATACACATGGGTACACAAATATCTTCTTGAGTCCTTGCTTTCAGTTCCTTCGGATATACACTCAGAAGTGGAATCGCTAGGTCATATGCTAATTCTACGCTAAACTCAGCGGCGGGGATGGAGGGAACTGTTTTCGCACTGTTTTCGACTGTTTCCCGCAGGCACCATAAAGCCTGTGTATTCGAAACAGCTTCGGGGTGGGCATATGGAAGCACCACCGAGAACAGCTTTCCGTCTATACGCAAAAGCAGACACTCAGAATGACAGGAGAAGATCTGGTCACTGTAACTTCAGGAAGTGATATGGGGACTCGAACGTATACCTTAGACAGACATCTTCTGTGTCCTAGATCTCAGGGTCATTAAACGTCAGAGCCAAGGCTAAGCCCCTAACAGCCAAGGTGGCAGAAAGGTACAGCTGGTGCTGGAAGGCAGAGGTGTTTCAAATGTGATGCGTATACCCTGGAGCTAAACCACTAGCAGATTAAGCACGTGGGGGGGGGGGCATTAAACAATTTGATTAAGCTTGTCAATTTCCTTAACTACCTTCCTTAGTGAACTTAACCTTTTTTCCCATCATGCTTTCTGGGACGCAGCACTTGGATAGTTTTTGAAGCCTTACATGATCTAGCTGACTTTCTGTCGGACCACTCCTGGACGGTGATCTGCTCCTGGGGTCCCCCTATGGAGTACTGGTCCTCAAAGGTGGCATTCTGAGGAATGTCTAGAGGGTCCCAGGGGTCTGTCAGGGTGATCTTGGAGCACTGCTTGGTGGCTTGTTCAATCTGAAACATCACTCCATCCTTATAGAGCAAAATATATTCAAATAATCTGAAAGACAGATATAGAGAGACCATATCAGGACTTTATTGTCAGTCGTCATGCCTTTTGTCAGCACACCATCCAAAGGCCTGCAATATGAATTACTCTTGGAATAGAACAAGCAGAAAAAAACAGTTTGGCTTGTTAATAAATAAATAAAAAACATTTATTTATTTATTTATTTATTTATTTATTTATGAGCACTAGACACTTTGATAACCTAAATACAAAATAATTAAAACTAAGAGTTCAAAACTGAATATTGAATAACTGAGCACCTATTATATGCCAGACTCTGTGCTTAGGCTACAAAATGGGGAAGACGGGGCCCTGGGTTAACGGCTGGTTTGTGACATTGTAGCACAGGGACGCAGGAGGATTTGACCCTTGGCTTGGTTCAGTTCTCCTTGCAGCACTGAATCTGGCATTACTGGGGTGCCCTATGTAGGGCATCGAGAAGATGCTGAGGTCAGACCACACACCTGTGCCCCATTGTCTCAACTGTCAGTCATGAGTAATGGGTTTTGGGGTGAGGCACAGCGGTGTGAAAATGGGGCCCTCCTCCCACATCTGGGGGAGGCTGAGACAAGCAGGCAGAAGGTGAGGGGACCCCAGAACGACTGGTTTCCACACAGTTTGTCCACATGCTCTAGGCCTCGTCTCTCCTGCCCACGTGCACGCCCCATGTGTGGAGCAAGCCAGAGGTGTTCCCAGGCTGGGCCAGGAGTCTGCAGACGCGCCCTGTCTCCCAGCACACGGCCTTGTCACCAATCCTGCATCAATCTTAAAGCTAAGCAATCCTGGTGCTGGGTGAAGCCAACGGTGGGGGATGGGGGGAGGGGGGGTCCTCTGAAATGTGTTTGATCATCAGTCTGAGACTCGGGCCACTGCTGCTGGTCCAGCAGAGTGAGGCTGCAGGCCTTGAACTCACACAGTGAAGAGCCTACAGAGGGTGCTTTCGATGGGCAAATAAAAGACAACCAACATATTATCTGTGGTATGTGAGGCTCACTCCACATCACAGCCTACGTCTGCCTCCAGGGCAAATGTTCACCATCCCAAGTCCGAGCTTAAAAAGCATTTTCTAGAAAAACTATTATAAATGATCACTGTCTATGTGGTCAAAAAATAGTACCACTATTTTAGCGTTATGCTTCCGTTTTCTACTGAGCCAGTATGGAAATGTACACATGACCTCATTTTATAGATTTAGGTATACTTATCCTGCTTCGTTCCAGGAAACACTTGAAATGGCTTATGAGGGTCAAACCCAAGCGCAGACTTTTAGAAATGGGAGTGATCACAGAAAGAAAAGGAAGTGTTCATTTTCTCCGACAGTGCTCCCATAAACGTGGAGCCAACCTCTCATTATAATACACATGCAGGGTTCACACCCTACTGAAAGCCCTTCGAAGGAGATGGGGTTGGACTGTCACTGTCTTCTCATGCCCAGAAAAATCCCTGGCACATCAGTCTAAACATTCGCGTAAGGACACCCAGAGTGCCTGAGTGACTCAGTCTGTTTAGCCTCTGACTCTTGATTTCTGCTCAGGTCATGATCTCGTGGTTCATGAGTTTGAGCCCCGAGTCAGGCTCCACACAGAGCATGAACCTACCTGGGATTCTCTCTCTCTCTCTCTCTCTCTCTCTCTGCCCTCCCCCAGTTGCACATACTCTCTCTAAATAAATATTTATTTAAAAAAAAAAAGGAGTACAAAGACATCCGTATCAATTTTAGAGCACTGTCCATTCATAAACACGGGACTCTGTACAGAGATCCTGTTCTACGATCCTCTCTGACAGCGGGCCCCACAGAACACCGTGTGCCCTCAGAGGTGACTGTCTTCTTTATTCTTCTCCTCACCATCAGCACCCGCCCCTTGTGCCTTCCCAAGTCCCAGGCATTAGCCTAGACAGCCATTCGTCACTTTTGCTGAAACCCCGATGGCGTGCTTCTCAAAGCGTAGTGACTGCCCCCTGGAAGATATGCACCATGGGCGGAAGAGGTGTGGGGTCCTTCCTGAGAACAGCCCTTAGCTCCCAAACCCACAGGTCGCAGAAGGTGGGAGCCTGGCAGCCATTCTGGCCATACATGGGCGGGCTCCCCTCCACGGAGCTTACGGGACCGGAGGTGAACATCCCGCCCAGGGCAAGACCATCAGATCCTCACCCACAAACATGTGGAATTGCGCCTGCACAGGTCATATGTAAACTCAGAAGCTCTGGGAGGCTTTTTCCAACATGTGAACTGAGCAAGAGGGAAGAATGAAGCAGAGAGAGGCACCAGGAAGCGGGGATTCCAACAGCTGGTCCCCCCGGATGCATTCCTGTGTCCTCTGTTGTAATAAACTTTCCTTTCTTCTGCTTGGAACTTTTTGTGTGACTCATAACCAGGACTCATCTCTAAGATAGTTGAGGACTCCGCGGTTTCCACCTAGAGCCCTGGAGAACAGCCACTGGGACAGCTGTGTTGTGTGTCATGCGGTGTCATGGCGGACCCCTGGCCACCTCCGCCTGCCCGGGGAAGCCACCAGCTGGGGAAGGGAAGGGGCAGCGGGAAAGGAATTCTGCCAGCTGCGCCGTTGTCCTGAGGCCAGCTCTGCCCATACACACACAGAGGTAAAATTTAATTTCAAAATGAGAACTCTAGACTTGAAGGAATCGTTACAAAACGTTAACCTTTATTACTTCTGGGTGGTCTGAACACAGGTGTTTGTTACAGTGTTCTCTGTAACTTTTCTGCTTTCAAAATATTTAGTATTTTAAAAAGAGGCCATAATCTGATACCGAGGTTATGTTGACAGTGCCTTAAGTAAGACAGAAAATATTAATTCAACGGGAAACCAAATACAACCGTATAACTGTTTTTTTGTTTTTTGTTTTTCAAAATCCCATATGGGTAGAAAAGCGAGTACTGATCCATAGGCAGTTTTGGAAAAGAAGCTTTTCACAGTGCTGTTGTGGCTTGGGTGTTTATGGGAACACATTCATAGTTCAGACGTAAAGTTCTCCGTCGCAAATAGGATACAGGCTCCGGAGCCTGATAGAGCCATTAGGTCAAAATGCAGAGATCAGCCAGGGTTGAAATGAATCATCTGCCTGGGATGCTGTGCGGGTTATTACCTCCGGAGACCCAAAGGACTGACTGTCTTCAACAGAAACTCAATCCCGGGAAGCAAGATCAAAGCCTGGCTCTAAAGCAAAGGAAGTTGTAAGGATGGGAGTCACAAATGACACCCCCGGGGTGCAAGCAAGGTGAGGTGCTGGAAAGGGCTTGGAGGACAAGGCGGGCAGGCCAGGCCTGGGTCAACAACAGCCTGCAAACTCCTCCTTGCTGGCCAGACCCCAAGCAAAGCACAGTTCCCGGGAGGGCCCTGCCAGGCCTGGGCTGTGAGCGAGGTCAGGCCATCCAGGCCCGGCCAAGGGGTCAGCAGGCTGAGCTCTCACAGCAGCTTCAATGCAGACGCAGGGCCCAGGCAGGGCTCAATTCTGCCGCTCGCCTCGTGGGACCAAGGATTTTTGTTGCTTCTGACAAAATTCTCAGGCTACATTGACCATTTCTGTTGTTTCCTGAAAATCCATTTTCCTAAATATTAGCCTCTACCACCCGCATGTTCTCCAAAACACTGAAAACCTGCAGAAGTTTTAGATCTTTTGAAAATGGATGTCTGGTTTTTGTAAAACGATTCACATTCAAAGTTAAAAAAAAAAAAATCCAAACAGTACAGAAATGGAAAATGAAGTAAAAATTGCCCAGAAACTCGAACTTACAAAAATAACAACTCTTTGCCTCTGTGGCTAAACATATAGTGATATTTTCACTTAAATTTCTTAAAATTGTGGTAAAATAGAACATAAAATTTACTATCTTAAGCATTTTTAAGTGCATAGTTCAATAGTGTTAGGTACATTCATACTGTTGTGCAACCAGTCTCCAGAATTCTTTTCGTTTTGCAAAACTGAAACTCTATGCCCATGAAACAGCTCCCCATTTCTCCCCCGCCCAGCTCCTGGCAACCACTCTTCTCCCTTCTGTCCCTATGAACTTGACTGCTCTACAGACTTCCTACAAGTGGAATCATTCAGTAGCTGTCCTTTTGTGATTGGCTTATTTCACTGAGGATAATGTCTGCAAGTTTCATCCATGTGATAACACGTGTCAGAATTTCCTTCTCTTTTTAAGGCTGATATTCCATTGAATGCATATAGCATATTTTGCTTATCCATTCATCTGTGGATGGATCCTGGGTTGTTTCCATCTTTCGGCTATTGTGAATGACGCTGCTATGAACATGGCTGTGCAAATATCGTACTGAGTTTTCATTATGTGTACTAGACACGTTTTACAAAAATGAGTGAATCTAATGTCTTTTTTAATGGGCGAATATAATGTTCTCTAACCTACACTTTACCTTAATTTTTTTTATTTTAATGTTTATCTTGAGAGAGAGAGAGAGGGAACACAGGGGAGAGGCAAAGAGGATCCGAAGGGGGCAACAGACAGCAACAGACCCAACGCAGAGCTCGAACTCACGAATCATGAGATTACGACCTGATCCAAAGTCGGATACTCAACCGACTGAGTCACCCAGGCACCCCTGAAATATTTTTTAAATGCAGAAGAGTTGAAGGACTAGTACAATGATCACCTTTGTGTCTACCACTTAGATTCAATAATTGTTACATTTTGCTATATTAGCTTTTTCTAAGTATTTGCCGAAAACAAGGACTTTCTGCCTTCTGGCCACACTACCACTATCACACCTAAGAAATTAAAATTCATTCCCAGGGGCGCCTGGGTGGCTCAGTCAGTTGAGCGCCCGACTTCGGCTCAAGTCATGATCTCACGGTTCGTGGGTTCAAGCCCCGCATTGGGTTCTGTACTGCCAGCACAGAGCCTGAAGCCTGTTTTGGATCCTGTGTCTCCCTCTCTCTCTGCCCCTCCCTCGCTCGCACTCTGTCTCTCTCTGTCTCAAAAGTAAATAAACATTAAAAAAATTTTTTAATAAATAAATAAAATTCATTCCCTAATGCCAGCTAATATCTGGCCCATATTCAATTGTCCCCCCAAAATGTATTTTAAACTCTTTTTTAAAAATCAGAATGCAGGGGCGCCTGGGTGGCTCAGTTGGTTGAGCGGCCGACTTCAGCTCAGGTCATGATCTTGCAGTCCATGAGTTCGAGCCCCACGTCGGGCTCTGTGCTGACAGCTCAGAGCCTGGAGCCTGTTTCAGATTCTGTGTCTCCCTCTCTCTGACCCTCCCCTGTTCATGCTCTGTCTCTCCCTGTCTCAAAAATAAATAAAAACGTTAAAAAAAATTTAAAAAAATAAAATAAAAATCAGAATGCAGTCGGGGCGCCTGGGTGGCTCAGTCGGTTAAGCGTCCGACTTCAACTCAGGTCACGATCTCGCAGTCCATGAGTTCAAGCCCCCCGTCGGGCTCTGGGCTGATAGCTCAGAGCCTGGAGCCTGCTTCTGATTCTGTATCTCCCTCTCTCTCTGCCCCTCCCCCGTTCATGCTCTGTCTCTCTCTGTCTCAAAAATAAATAAACGTTAAAAAAAATTTTTTTAAATAAAAATAAAAAAAATCAGAATGCAGTCAAGTCTCAAGCAATATATTTGGTTGTTACGTTTCTACTGTTTTAAAAATCTGGAACACTACTATCTTTTTTATTTTTATTTTTATTTTTTTTTTTTTTAATTTTTTTTTTCAATGTTTTTTATTTATTTTTGGGACAGAGAGAGACAGAGCATGAACGGGGGAGGGGCAGAGAGAGAGGGAGACACAGAATCGGAAACAGGCTCCAGGCTCTGAGCCATCAGCCCAGAGCCCGACGCGGGGCTCGAACTCACGGACCACGAGATCGTGACCTGGCTGAAGTCGGAGGCTTAACCGACTGCGCCACCCAGGCGCCCCTATCTTTTTTATTTTTAATGTGGCCTTTGACTCTCTGAAGATTCCAGATCCGCACATATTCCCCATTCTACATTTTTGTCAGTTTCCTAATTTAACTTGTTCCTCTATATCCTGTCATTCCTCCAAACTAGGCGTGGATTCTAAAGTCTTGATGTGCTTTGGCTAAAGATTCTTGGAAAGAAATTGAGTGGGCTGTGTACCTCCTGGTGCATCACATCAGAAGACAGGTGATGTCCCATGCCACTATCAATGCTACCAACTCTGATCACCAAGTCCTGTCCTTACTCCAGATGCCTTCAGCATAGAGGTGCTTCCCTTCGCAGTTAGCAAGTAATTGATCAGCAATACTTGGTGAAGCTGGGGAACAGCCCGTTAGCCAATAATTGTCACCTCATGGTTTTAGGTAAAACCATTTCCTGAATCAATTGTCGCTGGAGATTGGTAGATTGGTACCAATGGTATAACAAATGACATCTATCTATTTATCTATCAATCACCACCCAGGACGCAAGGATTTTTATGTACTCAATGCACGACAAAGTCATTATTCCATTTGATGCTCAAATTGTCCCAAGTTCCCTCAGTGGGAGCTGCTTCCAGCTGGTATTTGTGGCTTTGATGTGCCCCCTTAGTGTTTGAATGCTGTGTATACATATGCATGTATATGTGTGTATATGTATGTGTATATATATATATGTATGTGCCCGTGTATAAATATGCATGTATATGTGTGTATATGTATGTGTATATATGTGTATATATGTATATGCTTGTGTATATATGTATATATGTGTGTGTATGTGTTTGTGTATATATGCACATGCATCACATGTGTGTTTATGTACACACACACACACACACACCATGTTTTGCTTTAGTGATCTCCTACTCGTGATCACTTAGATTATTTCCACAGTTTGTTAATATTAACAAAGCTGAATATAAATGGAGGTAAACGCTTTTGGCTTTCTCTGTTTACAACTCTATGAAAAGTTTATAGACTGGAATTGTTGGATCAAATAAAATTCCCATTTTATATTTTACAAGATATTGTTTCCCAAAAGGAATTTTAACTGGATGTAGAGCTTCATTCATTTTTTTTTTTTTTTTTTTCATTAGAAAGGTACTGGTGGGCGGTGCCTGGGTGACTCAGTCAGTTCAGCATCTGACTTCCGCTCAGGTCATGATCTTGCCGTCTGTGTGTTGGAGCCCCGCATCGGACACCTACTTCGGATTCTGTGACTCCCTCTCTCTGCCCCTCCCCTGCTCATACTCTTTGTCTCTCTCTCTCTCTCTCTCTCTCTCTCTCTCTCTCTCAAAAATAAATAAACATTAAAACAAATTTTTTTAATTAAAAAAAAAAGTACTGAAAATTTACCCAACTAAGAGCACCTGGGTGGCTCAGTCAGCTAAGCGTCCAACTCTTGGTTTCGGCTCAGGTCTTGATCTCAGGGTTTGAGAGACTGAGCCCCACACTGACAGCATGGAGCCTGCTTAGGATTCTCTCTCTCCCTCTCTTTCTCTGCCCCTCCCCTGCTCTCTCTCTCTGTCTCAAAATAAATAAATAAACATTTTTTAAAAAGTTTGCCCAACTATACTAAGGCAGGGGAAAATCTTTCTGTCTAGTTCAGGGTAAGGTTTACAGACAGCATGAACTTCACTGTAAAAAAAGCTGAGGTGAAGAAATCCAGGTTCCCAATCTACTACTGGTGACCTGCGATCATAATTTTAATCTCCCTGTTTCTCATATGTAAAGAAAGACCAAAAATTTGAAGCTCAAAGTTTTTTATGAAGATGATTTGAGACAGCAGATATAAAATTGTTATATAAATGCAAGGGATTATAGCTTTGTAGAAAAGTGGGTACGTTTACTATCACCCGTTAATGTTTAATAGGGAAACTACGCATTTGACTTGTGTATGTAAGACCAGATCGGCTGTGTAACAAAGAAGGTCTAGTTCATCCAGGTGGGGTGAAGGATGAAGGGGAGACCAATCTTGAATGCGATAGCGGACCCCTCTGTAGCAGCCCTGCAGGCATCTGACCCTTTCTCTCTTGCCTGCCTCTCAATATAGAGGTTGAGGAAGTACACTCATCTACTCACTTCCTTAGTTTCCCTTGGAGCTGGGGGTACAGTTGGTTCTGGCCTTGGAGATATAAAAGGAAGTCTGTTGGGTGAAGAAATGCCCTGGAGAGTTCTCTTTTCCCAAAAAAGCAGACTCCCTGTCCTGCTCTATGTCCTTCATTTCCTGTCTTTGAACATAAGGATATAATGCTTAGAGTGGAGATAGCCATCTTAAAGCCATGAGGCAACAAGTCAGTGCGCCATCTTGCAACTCTGACCCAACATTCTAGAGTAAATGGATGGAGAAGAACCAGGGGCCTTGATGATACTGTTGAGTCAGACCTAGGAACAAGTATCACCAGAATTCTGAGGTAAACTACAACGATCCTCATAGTTTAAGCCCCCATTAGTCAATTTTCTGACACGTGCAGCTGAAAGCACCCTAGATGAAATAAGTAAAATCCACTGCTTTATAGTTATTATCTATCAGATGCTTTTTTTTAACAGCTCTCTGGGAACCCTTCATTCCAGAATGAGCAGGGCCCAAGGATTTGGCTAATCCCAGGACCCACAATACCAGAGCCTGACCTGGGTGTGGAGAAACCTTAATAGCTACTGCCCGTACAGCCAGGAGGCAACTGTTTTTCTGTCTTGAATCAGAGTAGTCAAGGGGAAAAAAATACAGTCTGAGGCAGAGGTTACAGACTGGCAAATTCAGCTGGCTGACACGTTATTAGCTTTTTCCTTTCTTTCTTTTTTTTAACCAGATGAGAAAATACGAGGCTCAGAGAATAACTAAGTAGTAAATAATGTGCCGGGATTGGACTCCAGGTCTGATCTCCTATCAGATTTGTCCTAATTCACTAACACTGTGATTCTTCCCATCCACGTATAACTGCTTGGCCATCCAAGATATCTTAAATTACAGAAAAGGGAGTGTACAGATATTATATTGTGATTTCAAAAGGACTTTGGCTTTTATGGAAGAAATTGGACCAACTCTGGATTCGTTTAATATGCAATATAATATATTAGCAATTCATGCCAGCTCTGTGACTCGAGGCCGGAAGAATGGAGCTTCGGCCACTTGCCATTCTGGCGTGTACCGGGATTGAGTTACACCCTACAGTAATTATGAGACATAAAAGAAAAACGCTATTTCAAAATTGTTGTGTTAGACACAAACTCATTGTGTAGGCTGATACCAACCACATACAACAAAAGGAATATTAAATTACTTGAGAATGCAGCCCGAGGAAAAGTAAAATCAAAGAATAATTTTGCATGCAATTTAAGAAGCTGTAAGGTGACGGGCCTCCACTGCTTGGATTCTAGTTCAAAAGAGGAAAAGCCTGCTCAAGAAATTGAAGCGGTTTTTTTTTCCCCCAAAAATGTTTCAGGAGGAATACTGGCACAGGCATATATTCTTCCCGCTGATGGAAGATAATGAAAAATTATCATGAGACAATAGTTCAAGTTGTCTTTTTTTTTTTTTTTCAACATTAAAAGAAAGATCCTCATTAGCACCAAGGTACCCATGTTGCCATGGTACATAGTGATTTCTGGAACTACGCATCAGAAGGTATTAAGAAGGTTGGGAGGGTACAAGGACAGTCAGGTTCATACCGTCAGCACTCCGCTTTTCAGTAGAAACTTATCAGTTGCCACTGTGTGTAAATATGAACACAGACATTCTTCCAGCTAACGTTAATGACTCTAAAATATAAATCTTATTTTTTATCTTCACTGGGATTTGGGATGATACTGAATTTAAGAAAAAAAAAAAAAAAGAATATGTGACCACAAAGATAGCTCTCTAATGAAAAACATGATTATCAAAATAGAAAATGTAGCAGAGATGATACAGAATGCTTGGGCTATAGGAAACAAACAAACAAACAAACAAACAACAGAACAGCACATTAAAAGGTATGATTCCAGAACTCTAGGAAAAACATAGGAAGGGATGAAAAGGCTAATGGAAAGATAAGAAATCAGGGCGCCTGGGTGGCTCAGTCGGTTGAGCAACCGACTTTGGCTCAGGTCATGATCTCGCGGTTTATGAGTTCGAGCCCCGCGTCGAGCTCTATGCTGACAGCTCTGAGCCTGGAGCCTGCTTCAGATTCTGGGTCTCCCTCTCTCTCTGCCCCTCCCACACTCATGCTCTGTTTCTCTCTGTCTCAGAAATAAAGAAACATTAAAAAAAAATTTTTTTACAAGTTAAGAAATCTGGGGGAACATGAGGCACCTGGGCGGCTCAGTTGGTTAAGCATCCAACTTGGGCTCAGGTCACGATCTCATGGTTTGTGAGTTCGAGCCCCGCGTCGGGCTCTGTGCTGAAAGTGTGGAGCCTACTTCAGATCCTCTGTCACTCTGTCTCTCTCTGCCCCTCCCCTGCTCTCTCTCCCTCTCTTTCTTAGAAATAAATAAATATTAAAAAAAAGAAATTTGGGGGGAACAGATGTAAGAGAACCAATACATGTAAGTAGAGAGATATTCTAAAGGAACAAAGAGAATGTCTTCCCTCTTGCTTGGAGAGTATCAAGGCTCCAGAAACAGCAGATGAAATTTCCTCTAGAGCTAGACATAGCCTGGAGATGTTAATGATGTTCCAGGATAATAATAGAAACAACCGACAAAAATTAGGGCAGAAAAAAAATTATTAAAACTAAACGAAAATCAGTTTGGTATCAGACTTCTCTTCTAGAGCTCTAAATGCCACAGCAAATTTTAAACAAAAAATACCATTATTACCCAATGAACTGCTTATTTATTTTGAGAGAGACAGAGACAGCATACGTAGGGGAGTGATAGAGAGAGAGAGAGAGAGAGAGAGGGAGAGAGGGAATCCCAAGCAGGCTCTGCACTGCCAGCACAGAGCCTGACACGGGGCTCGAACTCAGGAGACTGTGAGATCATGACCTGAGCCAAAACCAAGAGTCAGGTGCTTAAGTGACTAGGCCACCCAGGTGCCCCTATTATCCAATGAATTGTATACACCCCAAAGTTACCATTATGCAAAATAGCAATAAGTAGATGTTCTCAGACATTCAAACTTTCTGGAAGTATACCATGGCACCAGTACCCTTGCGGAGGAAAATTAATTGAATACATTTTCTAGCTGACATAAACATGAATCAAAATAAAGGATTCAGGTAGATAAGAATATTAGCATAAAAGAAATTGCAGCAAATAATAAAAGGAATAAAATAATCTACGTTTCTTTTGTGGCAAAGCTACTTAGAAGTTTGTACAAACACTCACAAAATAAAAAGTCCTCTGTGCTTAACAAGTGAAGAAGTTGACCTTATAGAGGCTTGACTCAGCCTAGTGAAAGAAGGAAACACTAGAAACCATCCAAACACTTTAAATTCTTTTCGACATAGTGAGTGGGACCTAAGTAAACACGCGTCCTTTACAAAAGAAATTGTGTTCTGGTGACAGAAAAGTGGATTCCCAAGTTTCACCCTCTAACTCCTTAGGGGAACTGAGACATCAAGAGGGTGGCTCCTTGGGGGTCCTCAGGGCAAGCCAGACAATACATGGCGCTGGATGGGGCGGAGGGGGGTGAGGGGGGATCATGATCCAAAATACAGTGTATGACAAAGGGGATGGGTAGAAGGCTCAATTCAGAGAGAGAGGACTCCCACATGCAGAAGAAACACATAAGCCACATCAGAACACGGTGCTCAACATGGCATTTCAGTGGATATTAAATCTGGAGCAGATTCTCTCCCCAGCACCTCTCCTCCCCAGAGGGTGAGCTGGTAAAACTGTCTACTGGTCCACTGCCCTGTTCCAACTCAGAGAACTCCATGGTTTCTCTGGCATCTTCCTCAGAGGAACATCTGCCTTTCACAACTTGATTGGATAATCAGCTCCTTGGTGAGACATTCTGGGAAGAAGGATTTATAATTCCTGGGAATATAAAATGTATCTCGCAGTAAGGGACTCGGTGAGGTGGTGGGGGTGGGAGGACTGTTTTAGAAGCTTTGGAGTCAATGCAGATGGTCTCGCTTACCACAGTCCTCCCTGCAAGTATTTTCAAGCCAACTCAGGAGGCCTGGCATTCATCAGGGGTGAACCTGGATGCCATGTCAACTAGCATGGTAGTTCAGGGTGCCTCATACATTCCTCCTAAGTTACATCTCACCTGTAGCTGATGATGCTATGCCAGCCCAAGAAATTGATGTGCCCTTGGCCCTGTACCTCCACCATCTTCCCATCTGACAGCATCTTCCTTGGCAACTTCTGAGATGCTCCAGAACAGCAGGTTCTCTGGGTTCTATGATCTGAGTGTTTGAGTCCCTCCCCTAACCCTACCAAACTGATATTGAAAACCTAATGCCCAAGGTGATGGCAGGAGGACTGAGGTCTCTGGGAGGTGATTAGGTCTTGAGGGTAGAGGCTTCATGGATGGGATTAGTGCTCTTATACAAGAGGCCCCAGAGAGCTAGCTGGCGCCCTCCACCATGTGAAGATACAACGGAAGGTCTACGACCAGAAGAGGGCCTTACCCAACCATGCTGGCACCCTGATCTCAGACATCCACCTTCCAGAACTGTAAACAATGAACTTCTGTTGCTTATCAGCCACCAGGTCTCTGGTATTCGTTACAGCAGCCTGAACTAAGACACTGTAGGAGCTTGGAGGAGTTACTTTGGTGCCTCCTCTCGGGCAAACTGACGGTTCTCACTCATTGGCAGAGCTCACACTCTGGAACTTTCCCAGTTGATCTAGTGTCAGCCACAACAAAAGCAGCCTTCCGTGAATGGGGCAGCACAGCCTTTTTGTCCAACGACAGCTGCCTCCTATTTAGAAGCCCTCTGTCCAAAAGCTTCCCCATTGTTTGGAGGGTCTGAGGGCCAGGGGGGCACCCTGCTGGGGGTCAGATTCCTCACACGGCCTCTCCCTTCAAAGAGGCACTGCTTCTGAAGGAAGCCATCAGCGCTTGGGAAACTCTCAATGCCCATATGAGGGAAAATTCTCCAAAACCAGGACTGTGGAGCAAGAGAAACACTGAAGATAGTGTTTGATGAGGGAAGAGCTGGGGACTAGCTCATGGATGAAAGGAACCCGGAGGATCCATTTCTGGAGGTCCTGGTATGCTCTCCTAGGTGGGATCCACCTCAAGCCTGCTTACAGACCTTTTCAAAATATGGGTGGGCACTGCCATTTGGTGTCAAGAATTGTTCTGGACAAAAGAGATACATGATGTAGAATACGATAATTAATAAACCATGAAACCATTCCATAAATCCACAAGTTGATTGTTAAACATGTAATCCTGAGGGAAAAGAAAATACAAATGCAGAATATTGGGAAGAAGAAAAGGATATTGATAGGTAAGGTGGAGTTGTTTCAGAGTTCGGAGAACATCACATACAAATGTATTAGGGTGATAAATATAATCTTGATGAAATGGAAGATTTTCTAGGAAAATATAAATAACCAAAACGAATGCAGAATGAAGCATGCAATTAAGTGAATAAATAACCAGAGGGGGGTAAAAAAAAACTCTTACAGAGGTCTAGTGAGATCTTAGATCTTTGATGTTTAAGAGATCAAAGAGTTACTTCTCCAAAAGGAGTTGGGTCCTAATGGTTTCGGGAATTAATGTTTTCCAACCTCAAGGCTATACAGCAATAGAGACATATAGAAAGCTTGCCAATTCTTTTATCATTTTACAAAGCTTTTTCTACATTAAAATACAGAAAGAAAATTAAAAACTAAAACACAAGCTGAATTGTGGCTGTGGATTAAAACCACATCTTAAATATTAGTGAGTCAAATCAGGCAGACTATTAAAAGACTAATACATAACGATAAATTAGAATTTACTTTAGGAGAGCCAAGTTGGTTTAACGTAAAGCAATCTATTAGTACAAACCACTAGGTTGGTGAAGTTTCATATCCATCCCAATTAGAATAAATTCTTTATAAAATAGGTCAGAAAAATATTTACTGAACATGATGGAGTGTCTTAGTTAAACCAACAGCCCATAAGAGACTTACATGTAAAATTTCAGAAACAGTCACAACACAGTGAGAGTCACTAGGGCTGTGACAGCACCACAGGCATGTCATTTTGCCCTTGTTTTTTCTTTATCATATTAGAAATCATTAAAAAAATTAATTAGGCTCCTGGGGCGCCTGGGTGGCTCAGTCGGTTAAGTGTCTGACTTGGGCTCAGGTCATGATCTTACTGTTCATGAGTTCGAGCCCTGCATCAGGCTCGCTGCTGTCAGCCCAGAGCCTGCTTTGGATTCTCTGTCCCCCCCTCTCTCTGCACCTCCTTTGCTCTCTCACTCTCTGTCAAAAATAAATAAACATTTTTAAAAATCTTAAAAAAAAAAATAGCTGCCTACAGGCATGAGTGTGGGAAACATGACCACTCACATTCTGCCAGCTGAAATATCTGCCAGGTGGAACAATTTCCTGAAGGGCAAAGTCGTCACAACTTAAAAATGTGCAAATCCCTTTTCTATCATTTTCTTACCTAGGAATGTATCCAAAATGCGTTAAAAAATGGTACACGTAGAACTGCACACAAATACAAGGTTATACATGTAGTAGTCTATATAGTCCTCCCTGCAAGTATTTTCAGGCAAACTCAAAAGGCCTTGCATTCATGATGGCTGAACCTGGACGCCTCGCCAGCTAGTCTGGTGGTTCATGGCCTCATAAGTCATGGGTTTGTGGTTCATCCCTCCTAAGTTCCATCTCACCCATAGTTGATAATGCTATGTGGACAATAGAGAGGAAAGATACATAACTATCCCATAATAAGGGACAGCTTAAAGAAGCTGTGCTCTATCCATTAGCTAGAATACCACACAGTCATCAGAAATGGTTCTGCTGGGGCGACTGGGTGGCTCAGTTGGTTGAGCATCCGAGTCTTGATTTTGGCTCAGGTCATGATCCCAGGGTCGTGGGATCATGCACTGAGCATGGAGCTTGCTTGAGATTCCCTCTCTGTCTCTCTCTCTCTCTCTGCCCCTCTCTCTCTCTCTGCCCCCTCCCCCACTTGCGCTCCCTCTCTTGCTCTCGCAAATAAATAAATAAACATTAAAATAGAAAAGAAAGAAAGAAATGGTTCCGTTGATGGGTACTTACAGCATGAGAAACATGCACAGCATTTTGTTAAATAAAAAAAAATGCAGACCATGTTTCCCTCTTAATTTCAAAATTTCATACACAGGAGTAGGAAAAGAAATCCAGAAGCACATGCATCAGGGTTCTTAAGTCTATATGGCGGGACTACAAGCGATCTTTATTCTGCTCTTCTGTGTTGTCTAGATTTTCCACCATGAACACGTATAACGCTAGTCGTCCCAAAGCCATCAAAACGGTGTTTACTTGCTCAACACACATTAACTGAGTCTTACGATATACCAAGCACTTCCAGGTGCCGGGGTTTGGGTGATCGGCCAAACCAATAAAGTTCTCTCACTGGCGGAGGAGAGATGGACAATAAACACCAAATGAACTGACCAGACGATGTCACACAGGGATCACGCCCTGAGGAAATCAGAACAGGATGTGACGGAGAGTGGCTGGTGGGGGGCGTCGCAGTAGGTTCCTCTGAGGAGATGGTGAGCTGAGACCCGAAGGAGGAGACGCCAGTTCAAAGATGAGAGAAGGGGACTAGTCCGTATGGATGAGCTTGCCCAGTGTGTTGTTCAGTGAAAATAAGCCTGTTGTGAAACAGTATGTGCTACGGTATGCGTGCTGGGCATCTAAAAATCTCCTAGGCTATTCGGAAGATGTAGTCTTACTGGTTGAGCAGTTATGGGTAACTTTTTTCCTCTTTGCCTATCCTTCTACAATAGATATATATGTCAGCGTTATTAGTCATCCCCTCATTCAAATATTCCCCCCAAAATCTGATTCTGTGGTGCTAGAGATACAGCAACAACCCAAGCAAAAGTCCTAACAATGGAGCCTTGTTTGGGGCAAGGGGAGGCAGAGGAGATAAGAAAACAGGTTGAAAAAACATTAAATAGTAAGTCAGATAGCGGTAAGCATCTTGAGCATGTAAGGCAGTGACGCGGAGTGTAGGAGAATGTTGGCAGGAGAGACCGTCGAATTTGGGAAGGGGCCATGCAGCTTTTTAGGGAAAAGGCCTTCTGTGCACAGGAAACAACAACACAAGTGCCAGCAGCGGGGGAGCGAGCTGGCAACCAGGGAGGCTGCAGGACAAGGTCAGGGACAAGGGATGGAGGGGGTGGGAAGCAGACCCCTTAGGGCGGCCAGGCCCGTGTAAGGACATTTACCCTCAGACACAGAAAGGCGTTGGAGGGTTTTGATCAGACAAGCGATATGATACAATATTTTTAGCAGAATCATCATTCAAAGGTGGCGTGCTGAGAACAGAAAGGGGGCAAAGGTCGAAGTAGGTGGACCCATTAGGAGCCTAGTGCCAAAAGCCCAGGCAAGAACGATGAGGGTTTGACCCTCAGGTGGTAGCGAACATGTGGTCAGATGGTGAGTCTCTATCAAAATTAGAGTCAATAGGATTTGCTTTATGGATTACTTGTGGCATGTGGGAGAAGAAGAAATCAGAGATGGCCCTAAGAGCTGGTCCTGAGCAAATGGAGTTGCAGTTAGCTGCACTTTAGAAACCTGCAAGAAGAATGATTTTTGATTTGCTTGTTTGTTTGTTTTCAGGGGAGGCATCGGTTTGGAGTATGCTGAGTCTGAGATGACGGTCAGAGATCCAAAGGAAGAGGTCAACTCAGGATTTGGATGTAAAGGTTCAGGGGAGAGGACACAGGACTCACGGGGGAACTCAAGGCTGGAGACACACGTGTGGGAGTCCTCCATGCAGAGATGCCATCTAAAGCCATGACCTAGCTGAGGGCACCAACAGAGGGGTGTAGACAGATAAGTAAAGGGAAGGAGGGGCACCTGGGTGGCTCAGTCGGTTAAGCGTCCGACTTCACCTCATGTCATTATCTCATGGTTTGTGGGTTTGAGCCCCGCGTCGGGCTCTGTGCTGACAGCTCGGAGCCTGGAGCTGCTTCGGATGCTGTGTCTCCCCTCTCTCTCTCTCTGCCCCTCCCCCACTGATGCTCTGTCTCTCCCTGTCTCTCAAAAATAAAAATAAAACATTTAAAAAATTGTTTAAAAAAAAGAAAAAAAGTAAAGGGATGGAAAGCCTGCGCCCTGGGACATTCTACCATCAGTGGTATGCAAGAAGGGGAGGAAGAGCAAAAGGAACTGAGAAGAAAAGGAAATGACGTAGAAGAAAGGACACCGGCAGAACGTGGGGTCCTGAAGACCCTGTGAAGAAAGATATCAAAATGGAGGAAATGAGCACCGTAAAAGGAGGACTGATAAAAGATCATTTGATTAGTAACGGGTTGCACTTGAGCAGAGCAATCTCAGCAGAGGTATGATGCTCTAAGTTTGGTCGGAGGGGGTTCAAGGGAGCAGCGGGGAGGGGGCGCGAAAATTGGATTTAGCGTGAGATTTGCTTTAAATAGAAGGGGAGCATGGTGTTTCAGCTGGTGGGATAAAGAGAGGAATTTTTTTCTTTAAAGATGGGTAAAATAAAAGAAATTATAAAGGGGAAACTAGAAGATTTTTACTGGAATTGGGGAAATAGAAGACAATCCCATTCATTCCAGGAAAAACAAACCACTAATTGGTAGAATATTTTCAGATCTTCGGGCACTGTGCCCCCGACCGCCATCTTCGAGGGCAGAATCAGGAAGAAACAGCTCAAGGTTGACGGAGAGAAGTAAAGACGCTTTCACAAAAGTTGGGGGACCACCTCTGGCTTCTAGTTATAAGTTGGCCTTACACCCCACCAGCCCTATTACTGTGTGGGGCTTGTCTTCCTTGGCACTAAATGTTCCTCACTGCCTGCTTCTCCTTTGCCTCCCAGCATCAACTCTCTGAAATCCAGGGTCAACACACCCACTGAATTAAGACTCAAAGCAAACTTTACAGGCTTCCAAGAACATCTCTTCCTTGAAGAAAAACTCACTTTTGCAAATCAGCATGGTTTATTTTCGAGGATCAAAAGGCCACAAGCAGTCAGACTTCCTGAGCTAATAATAAAAGAAAATGCTGGCTCTTGATCTCAGCAGAGAGCAAGAGGAGGGAATAAAGGCAAAAAAGAGTCATTCTGAAATTCTGAAAGGCATGATTTCTTAAGATGGAAGGCCTCATCTATGCAAAACAAGGTTGGTGATGAAATAAATCCACGGAGCCCTTCATATGAATTTACTTCCCCCAGCCACACAGAAGCATTCTGAGGATTTACAACCATACCACCCTGAGAAATCCAAAAGAAGGCAAACATATAAAAAAACATAAACTAATCTTTGCCTTCCCCTCGTTCAACAATGTCGTCTAAAGTCACAAGGGAGGGCCAAGCAAGAGAGCCATCTGCATGGCCCGGCCTAGGGTGCAGAGCCCAGTGCGGTGAGGAGGGCACCCATGTCGGGAAGGGACATCACAGCAATGCACCATCAGTGACCTACTCCAACTGAATAATGGGAGCCAGTTTTCTCTGAGAAGGGGCCTACGAAAACAAACCATGTGGTAGCGGGGTGGAACTGGAGGTTCTAGGCAAACACATATATGGATCAGAACCAGAAGCTTAGCAACGTATGTACATGTAAATCTATGTGTATGTGTATGAGTGAGTGACTGTGTGTGTGTGTGTGTGTGTGTGTGTGCATGTGTGTGTGTTCAAATCTACATCCCCTTCCTTTGTCCACTGAGAGGGGTCTGGGAGCACAGCCACCTAATAGCCATGAGCATAATGAAAGCAGAAATCTTGGCACCCAAATATTATCCTCCAGTAAAAGTAACCAGAGCTTCTTGAGAAATGGCTCAAATCTTGGCTTATTCCAAGACTCTAGCAGAGAGAGTACAGATGGTTTGGGGATGTCTTATGGTGGCAAAAAAAAAAAAAAAAAAAAAAGAAAAAAAAGTGCTCAAAGAATGAGAGGTGCTTGTTAAAAGAACATAAAAGCCAACTTAGAACGGTGCCCACTGGCCAGATCTGGGACAATGTGAACATCAAACCAAACAATGAGAGCAAATGCATCACAGTGAGAATCCTTGAAGGTGTGCTGATATAAGTAAGTGAATAAATTCGGTGTCATGAAAAATGGGATGTGTACGTGGTTTTAAAATATCTCCCTACAAAATACTTATTCATTACAAAGTGAAAAGGTGTCACTTGACGCTGAAGAAACTTTGCAGCCATCAGTTAACCAAGCGACAAGCGATCAAAGAGAACCAAGTGATCACAGGGTACAGCAAGAACAGAGTACTACCTCTGTGATACTCCTGCCGCGGGTGAATAACTAGAATATCAACGTAAGGAAACTTTCAACCAAAAACCCAAATGTGAGGAACATTCTACCAAACAACTGGTTTGTCATCAAAAGTGCAAGAAAGACCGAGGAACTGTTCCAGACGGGACACCTAAATGCAACGCTTGAATAGAAACTGGGTCCTTTTTGCGATACACAACATAAAAGAACAACTGCATTTCAGATGGTAGAAATGAATCCGTGTTAATTTCCTGATTCTTAGGGCTGCGTTGCAGTCACGCGGAAGAATATCCTTGTTTGCAGGAAATCATGCTGAAGTATCTGGGGGTCGTGGGGATATCAAGTGGGCCACTCACTCTCGAATGATTCAGGGGGAAAAAGTGGCTGTGTACTATCACTGTGACCTTTCTGTAAGAGCGGGATGGTTGCAAAATAAAATAAAACTCGATATTTGGAGGGAAAAAAAAAACCCTTATCCTGTTGTTGAAACACAATGATCGTTGGAGTTACCTAGTGTGATAACAGCCTTTGGAATTAATCTTTCAAAGCAGATACGTGGAGGAACACTCTGGAAGCAGTGCTATTCATGCCCTGGTGTACTCGGGGCTCCCACTCAGAGGAGAGCCTTCTGAGTTTGCAACCAAAGCATTTAAGGGTGGCCCCTCTTTCCTCTACCCATTGAACACAGGTATAGGTGAAGAAGAGAAGAAAGAAAAAGCATTTTGGTTTTATCTACACAAAGGGACAAGCTGAAAAAAAAATTAGGATCCATGTCAAGTTCATTGTATCATGGTAGAAACAGGAATCAGCCTGATGTAATAAAAGCACGATTAGTATCATTAAATCATTAAATGATTAGTATCATTTAATCTCTAAGGACGAAGGCCTAAGAGTATTTAGTATAAACATTGTAGATCATTAGAATTAAATTCAAAGATGAAAAGCTGATATCCTGAGAAGTAAGGGATCGCATTGCAAGTGGTGAAGCCAGGGCTAGAGGCCATGTCTGGCAACCCATGACTTTCTCACTGCATGTCCGTGCTCTCTACACAACACTGTGTGGCTTTCTCTAAAAATACAAAACAGAAATGATATTCTGCTCTCCAAGAATAGAATTCTCAGGGAAAACTGAGACTGACATGAACTGATCAGAATTTGAATGAGAATCTATTTTCTTTTCATCTTTTACCCGTCCCCCCACCCCACCAAAATCCCTGAACCTGTAGGACTGGTAGTCAAATAGTCTTCTAAGATATGATCCCTACCATACCCAGGCATATTCTCTTAACCCCTCTCTGCTCACTCTGTATCAGTAGCACCATTAATTCCAACCGCCAAGCCACCATTTTGTAAGTGGGCGCGGTAAGCTACTGGTGGCCCAACAAAATTCATTCAGTATCCCACACTGCTTCTTCCACAAAATTCAACACATTCGCTGAAATATGAAAATAATCTTCTTTCTTTTCCTGGGTCTTCCAGATGTAATACTTGTGAGTTTAGCCAAGGAGTCAGGAAGGATTGTTGGAAGAAGAAAACAAAATAGTATCAATTACTAATATTTCCCATTCTCTGCTGAGGCTGTCTTATCTGAAGCTTATAAAGTTGTTTAATCTTTTCCATCATCTCAGGGAAAAGAGAGCATGGAAAATCCCACTGATAGTTACTGTGGAATGACTAGGATTTTCCATAACTATCTGGATGCAAAATAAAAATCTTAAGAAGTTGATCCAATTCTAAAACTTACTTCTCAGCTTACTAATAAATATGAAGAGACAACCCATCCATATTTTCTTCAAATAACATCTGGTTTCTTGGCCGGACTGCTAATACCTGAAAAAGTTTCTGAGTTTATTCCAGCAAATCTACATTTAAAGAGCTTAAAAATGCATTTACGCACTTAAACATTCTTTTCTACATCTGACGTAAGGCCAGAGATGGGACTGTGAGACGGAACCTCCCCAGGAAACTGGGAAGATGGGGAATAAAATTGCCTTCTAAAAACTAAACTGTGAAATCAACAATTGATAGGTCAGGACAGAGAAATGAGAAATCACCGCATGGGGACAAAAACCTCTAGGCCAGCAAGATTTGGCTGCAACCCCACTAAAGACATAACACACACACATAAAGGCTATAGCAATCGATCATGGAGTCAAAGATGAAGAAGGGTTGCTAAGACAGCCTGAGCAGTACTCACCAAGACTCCATGCGGAGTGGAGGGAGTCTGGACCAGCAGGGCTGGGGTAGCAGAGAACCAGTGACAAGACATCTGTCTGGTGGAAATGAACGCATCACTTAATCTCAGCCCCATTACCCTGGGCTGGCCTGTCTCCTTCAGGATGGAAAGCTCAACATTGCGCATACAGCCTGGCCTGGAGCAAGCAATCATTAGATTCAGTGACTTGGCTCCCACTTTTTGCTCACAACCTCCTGATTATAATTTGGCTTGCCTACAGGGAGAGAATGACCTCGTCTTGTGGATCTGAGCATTCTGGCCCTCATGCCAGCCATAGCACTCACTCAAATATACGTTTTAGCTGTTAAGCCTGCTTCCTGTGAGTCAGCTCCCAAAGGAAGGGCCCTTGATCAAGTTTCTGAGCCCACGGGCTGGCAGCGAGTCTCTGGGCCAGGGTCAATTGACCAGGCGGGCCACGTACAGCTGCAGCCACCTACTGAGCACCTGGTATGTGTCATACACTGTGCCGTGTGCTTTACATACTTGAACTGGTTGAAACGCCAGGACACTCCAGTAAATTAGACACCACTGATATTCCCATTTTGTAAATGAAGAAACTGAGGCTCACAACGCTTTAGCAATTTCCCCCAAAGACCCGCCTCAGGACGCTTGCACTCCACCCAGCTTTATCCACCTCTGAAGCTTAACCTCTTACATGGTGAAAATACTACCTCTGTGGGAATGGACCCTTACCTTTCTCCTGGCCACACTACTCTGCTTCAGCAGTGTACTCTGGGCCATTCCAGTCGGGCTGCAACACGACCTTGTTCATCAATACACCACTACTGTGCCAGCCTGCCCATCAGGGCGCTAAAGGTTAGCGATTTCTCCTGGATCAGAAGCGCACAAAGCCAACCCTATCTCCGTGAACGGCACCGGTATCTCTTTCACGCCATCAGAAGCCAAAAATGGCCACCTCTCCTTGACTCTTCTCTCTCCTCACCTCCTCTGTGGGTAAACCCCTTCCATACTTCCCTAACGAGTCCGCTTCTCACGGCCTCCATGGCCGCTACCCATCTTCCACCCGGACCTTGACCAGAGTCTCCTAGATCACGTGTTTGCCTCCACTCTTGCTCTCCTTTATTCGAAACCATACGCCCAGTGACTAGTCCCTAACGCAATTATGACATTACACTGTTTGAAAATCCTTCAGTGGGTCCCAACCTCTCCACATCCTCTGTCTGCAGTCCTAACAGTGATCCGTCTGCAGTTCTTGGAACGCATCCAGCCCTGTGTGCTCCAGAATGTCCCGGAATATACCCGCAACCCCCCCCCCCCCCCCCCCCCCCCCCCCCCCCGCCCCCGGCAGTCTTCCCTTCTCCGGTCACTGGCACTGGCTTTGAGACTCACTCATGCTTCAGCTCCCACAGGGAGCCTGGGTTAGCTGCCCATCTTATATCCTTCATCTCACCAAGTGGAAATTTTCCTCGTGTGACTCCAACCCCGGACTGTGACCTCCCTGAGGCCCAGGACCCGCGCTGTTTGAACAAAGTGCTTGCCATGAAAAAAATGCACGATGAATGAATGACAGCCTGGTAATATAGCACAGGTGTCAGAAACCACCCAGCTTCCTCGAGTCCCAGCTGTGGGGTCTTGAAAGAAACATGTTGAATCTCCCTAGACCTCAGATTCTCTGCCTATAACACAGAGATCCATAAAGCTTCCACTGGTAAACTGTTGTAAGATTTGCACGTAACACATGGAGAGTCCTCAGCACTGTGCCAGGTGTATAATAAACGCTCAAACATTGGTTGTTGCTACTATGTCCTTTGAGACGGAACCAGAATGTTCTTTAAAGGCCTCAGAGATATTCCCAGGCCCCCATGGTGACTCAGCTGCTCCAGATCTCCTCAGGACTCATGTTTTACCTTTCCAAATGCATTAGCTCCCATTCTCGAATATACTGCTCTGAAAGGTTCTGTTCCCTCGGTACTTCCTTCAAGATTTGCCCCAGATCTTACTGCTCTGGCCCTTAAACCATGGAGGTCACATGCTACCACCTGATGATGCAAATGCCACACAGGGGGGCCCGCATAACCCCCCCCCACACACACACACACATACGAATTTCCACAGGAAAGCTGTGGAGTTGACAGGTAGTGATCCCAAAATAGAAATCAGGTCTTAAACGGGGCAGGAGCAACAGGAGGTCTCAGGAAGAGGACGTCCATTGTCGCAGCAGACGTGGAAAGGTGAATCATGGGACCAATGGCCTTGAAAAAAAAATGGCATCGCTCCTCCCTGGAATATTGTGCAGCTATTTAAAATAGCTCGGCGGGGGGAGGGGGGGCAGCCAATAAAATGGCAAATAAGAACGCATAAGTGAGCTTGTATAAAGAAAGATCATGGTTTCTAATCACAGTGTGTGAAACTTGCTTTAGAAAAATTTAACGAAGTTGACCAAAATGTCACTTGTTGTAACGGGGTGATGATATTTTCTTTGATTCCCCACACCTTTTGCAGTACTGCCCTATGCTTTTAAAATGCAACAAGAATTCTTAAAATATACACATCCTGCGCGCCTCCCTCGCAGATGGCTCCTGGAAGAGAGGAGATAGTGCAGGTGACACGCCCTAGGCTGAAGGGGGCTCCGAGAGCCTGACTCAGCAGCGTGCGGACCTGGGCGAACCTGGGCCCCGGGACGCCGGGATGCGATCCCACCCCTACCTCCTTGTTCACCCGCCACCGCCCCGCTGGGGATCTCAGAGCGCAGTGGGGCCAGCCCTCCTCCCAGCCCCCCAAGCGGGCTGGCCCCGGCCACCCTCCCCGCGAAGTTTCTCCTCGGTAAGAGGGAGGCGCCGCCAGCGGCTGGAAATCTAGCGGCCCGACGCGGCCCCCGCGACCTCGCCCCCGCCGCCCGTCCCGCGGCCCCCGTACCTCTTGCAGGGGATCAGCGCCTTGCGCTCGTCCAGCACCCGCACGCGCTGGTTGAGCCCGTCGTAGGAGAGGAGGGCGCGGCTGTTGCGCCCGGTGCTCTGCCGGTACAGAACCTGGCGGCCCTCCCACTGCTGCGGCGCCTGGCACGGGCGCGGGGTCCCCGGGGCGCCCCCGGCCCCCGCCCCCAGCGCCGCCGCCCCCAGGGCGCAGAGGCCGCCCAGCGCCCAGATCCAGAGGCCGCCCCGCAGCCAGGCGCCCAGGGCCCCGCGGGCCACGCGGAGCGGAGCGCGCCCCAGCATCGCCGTCCGCCGCGCTCGCCGCCCCCCACGAGGGCCGGCGCGAGCCGCAGGGGGCGCTGAGCAGTCCGGGCGCCGCGCAACCGTCCGCAGCGTGCGGGGCCGTGCGGGCGTGTGGTCTCCGCGCGGCCTCTGCCCACGTCTGGGATCAGGTCGCGCGCGGTGCGGGAGCCGGGGCCGCGGCCCGGGAAGGCTCCGGGGAATCGCGGGAGCTATTTCTGCCTGGGCCGCTGCCCGCTGCGGCTCGTGTTTTCGCTTTGCTCTCTGCTGCCAACAGGAAATGCAGTGGCAGCGGTGCCACTAGCATCCTGAAGGGCATCCGCGTTCTAAAGGGGGGGGCGGGGTGGGGAGCAGGACGGTGAGAAGAAATTCGTTTCCTCCAGTAACTGAAGCGCGCAGCAGATAACCACAAACTAGGAGATAAGTTCAAGTTCGAAGTCGGGAAGGCAGTGCCGCTTCACTTGCTGTGCCCCCCACACCTTGCCCCTTTGTCAAAATTGACACCTTCTTCCTCCAAGTTAGAAATCGAAGGGTCCCTTCCAGAAGGAATGATAGCAGTCATGCATCGTGGCCATTTTCAAGCCACCACTCTTAGTCTAGCGCCTGGGGTATTAGTGGATAAGCCCTTGCCCTTGGGCATAGGACTCAGAGACCTTGTCTTCAGGATATGCTTGCAGTGAGACTGCAGCCCTCACCCATCACCTGACTACACCACAACCCTGGAGGTGTGTGAGTCTGGGAGTTTAGCATCAAGAACAAAGGTAATTGGGTTTATGGCTTATGTTTTGTTTGTTTTGTTTTTTAGGTAGGCTCCATGCCCAGCACAGAGCCCACCAGGGAGCTCTTCGGAGAGCTGGCACTCACAATTCTGACATCAAGACCTGAGCTGACACCAAGAGTCGGACACTCAACCGACTGAGCCACTCAGGTGCCCCTGTTTTGTAATATCAGGATGTACCACATGGAATCAAGAAAAAAGAAGCAACATTAAAAAAACAGAAAAAGACCCTCGCTTTCCAAGTTTGTAGCATCTTTTCGGTTGCTCTGTTTCAAGGACGAGGAAGTGAGCCAGTTGACGTGGGAGAGAACATTCCTGGATGAAGGACAAGGGGACAAGAGAAAATGGGTGAAGCGCTGGTGTTTAAGGAGAGTGATTTGGAGCCAAATCGCTCAGGGCCTTGAAAGCCAGGGAGAAGCACCATCAGGTGTAAGTCTTAGGAAGCTCACTCTGGCCTGAGTGTAGAGGATGGGTGGGGGAGAAGGAGGTGGGAGAGGCTGTTATGACCCAGAGGACAGATACTGACATCCGAACTCAAGTGGTGGAAGGGAGAGGGTGAGCGGAGCTGGGAACTACAGAGAAGGTGGAAGAGCTTTCTGGTTGGGGCCACTGGGAGTTCAGTCCTGAATGAGGAAAGAAGACAAATCAGTTTAGGATCGGTTGACTGTGAGATGCCTGTGGGATAGGCAGGTGGAAATACCCCAGGGACTGTTGGATAAGCACTTCCAGAAACCAGCAGGGCCAGAGGTCTGGTTTGGGGAGCTATTGGCATCTAGGTGGTAATTGAAGCCAAGAGTAGAGCAGCAAGGGAGGACGGGGTGGGGGGTACTGCTGTCAATATCTGGAGACATTTTTGATTGTCATAGTGGGGTAGGGGCTGAGCTTCCACTGGCATCTAGTAGGAGGAGGCCAGAGAGGCTACTAAACTTCCCAGAATGCACAGGAGCCAGTAAAGAATTACCTGACCTCAGTGTCAGCAGTGCTGAGGTCCAGAAAACCTGGAGATGGGGGTGTGTGAAGAGCAGGAAGAGGATGGTTATGGAGCCCTAGCAGAGAAGCAGGCCTTTAGGGAGGCTGAAAAGGAACCATCAGAGAGAAGCCACTGACCAGGGAAGCTTCCTGTTATGTGAGCTATTGGCAAATCACTGTCAAGTACAGGGTAATGGATTAAGTGCTAAGGCAGGGCCTGAAGAGGGAGGCCGGTGAGGGAATCTCCAGATGAATCCTTCACTGCTGCCCCACGCCAAGCAGAAAGGCTACAGACCGGCTGCCAGTGGACCCCCTGGGGATGCCAAAGAGCTTTATAGAAAAGGCCTCTTACCTTCTTCTCAGCCTTGCTTAAAAGACAGGCCATGGAGAAAGGGAAATTCCTGCAGCATTGGGACTTGGGACTTGCGGTTAAACAGAGGCAGCAAGTTTCAACCGGCTGCACAAGGAAGAGCCTCTCCAAGTTTGCCTCTTCAGCCGCCTGGCAGGAAAAGGGTCAGGAGTTCAGCCGTTTCTCAAAACTGTACTTTCTTCCCTTGTAGGAATTTGGGCTGCAAATATTTTTCACTAAGCCAGGGGGTTTCGACTCACTGGATTCTACTGCTGGGAATGGCTTCCGATGTCATCCGGGTTATCCCCTGTGCTTGATATTTCACTGGCCTGGTTTGGCATCTTGGGAGCTTGGGTCCCGTTCTAGCTGAAACTGGCATACCTCTCGAGTTGGCGACTGGCGACGCTGTGTTTGGACGCTCTGGCTTCCCCTAAATAGAACCTGACTCCTTGGATGAATCTCGAAATAATATTTGTGTCATTTGTCCTCTCCACTTGCCATGTTTAATTTATGTGCCCTAAAAAAATAATAATAAGACAGTGTATTTAAAGTGCTTAGCCCCATACCTAGCCCATTGTAAATGCTCAATAAAATGTCAGCTGTAGTTTCTGTTCCTTTTATTTCTTAATCCTGGTCAGAGTCAAACTAAACTATCGTTGTGGGTCACAATGTGACGACAGCTAAGCTGTGACCAAGCTAAGCTTTGGAAAGAAAACAAACAAAAAAACAAAACAACAACAAAAAAACCAAAACCAATTACCTACTGTGTGTTCAGGATTCTAATTAGACTATGTTTTTAAAGATTTACATTTAGAAACCACATTTTCATATTCCAACACCCCATGAAAATACCACATACCGGAATTCTTACTGCCTGGAGATTAATACACTTGCAACAATAAAGCCTCCTTTTTGTTTTGTTTTGGTTCTTGTGGAGACCTGAGCCAGTCGTCGGTTTTATCACTTCTTCCTAATAACAAGAAAAAAGAAAACAAAATATACACGCTTGCTTTCCATAGTACACAGGTTCTCACTCAATTCAAATACTTTCTTTCCAAGCACATCAAAAATCAAGAATTTAGGCTGCTGGGTTGGAAATCGCTTTGGGCATGAGGGGGGAAATTTTTTTTTTTTTCATATTGTCATGTCCGGTACTCTTCCCCTTCTCCCGGGTTTCGTTCACGTTGGACGGAGGAATAGGGAGTGAGAAGAAGGAAGGGGAACGTCGGTGGATGGAAAACATTTCCACACTGGAAGATGCTATTATTACACCTCTGGCAGCTCTGTTCCTGGAGCAGGTACAGACCGAATGCCATTCTGGAAAAAACCTGAGCCCCAGCTACTGGCTTCTAGACACAACAATAACAAAACCCAACTCCATGCAACTTGGGGGAGGTTTGTTTCTACAAGGTGTCCATCCTGTTCCAACAATGGCTCCCGGGTCCCACACCGTGGTCTCGCCGCTCAGCGCTCCTCACGCCCCCTCCTGGAGAAAGCAAGCGTGTTTCAGAATTAAAGGGCGGCCGAAGTTTTCCTTCCCCTCCAACTCTGTACTCGGGGAACCTCTAAGGCAGAGGGCGCAAAGTTCAGCTTGGGCCCAGATCTCGTCCTTCCCTCTCCCAAAATCCTCTCCTGCACCCTCTTGGATCCGGCGTCCCAAACGACTGCCAGAGACTCTTTCTCTTGGTGCGAAGAAAAAGGACTGGCCAGACTAAAAAGGAAGGGACTTTGGGGAAATGCAGGATTCCAGCCCTGGGCTGCGGCCCGGAGGAGATGATGTCACCGCTCCGGCGAAGCGAGGGCTGGGGGGTGGGGGGTGGGGGTGGAGGGGGGGGCGGCCGAGGGGGAGCCCGCGCCGCGCCCGCCGCTGCCAAGGGAGCGTTCGGAGCCCACGTCAGGGGAGGTGTCGGGATAAATAGGGTCCCGCAATGGCCGGGGCCGGCCGCGCTCGGAGCTGCCGGGGCCGGGACTGGAGCTGCCCGGGCGGGTCCGCGCCCCGCAGGCTGAGGGCCGGCGCTGCTCGCGCTCGGTGCGCCGGACGCCGGATACCCCCGGCCGGCCCGCGAGGCCCCGCACCGCCGCCGACGGCAGCGCGGGCGGAGAGCCTCTCCGGTGCCCCGCGGGACTTCCTTCCCGGGGAAGGGAGGGCGAGAGCCTAGGGGGGCAGGGAGCCGAGGGCCCCTTCTGCCTGTCGGGGCGGCGGAGCTCCAGGGCAGTGCCATGCTGCTCTCCGTCCTGGCGGCGTTGTGCCTGGGGCTGCGCCTGGCGCTGGGCGTGCGCGGCGCGCCCTGCGAGCCGGTGCGCATCCCCATGTGCCGGCACATGCCCTGGAACATCACGCGGATGCCCAACCACCTGCACCACAGCACGCAGGAGAATGCCATCCTGGCCATCGAGCAGTACGAGGAGCTGGTGGACGTGAACTGCAGCGCGGTGCTGCGCTTCTTCCTCTGCGCCATGTACGCGCCCATCTGCACGCTGGAGTTCCTGCACGACCCCATCAAGCCGTGCAAGTCGGTGTGCCAGCGCGCGCGCGACGACTGCGAGCCCCTCATGAAGATGTACAACCACAGCTGGCCCGAGAGCCTGGCCTGCGAAGAGCTGCCGGTCTACGACCGCGGCGTGTGCATCTCGCCGGAGGCCATCGTCACCGACCTCCCCGAGGGTGAGCCTGAGCCGGAGGGAAAGGAAGGACCGAGGGGGATGAGGGGGCATTCTTGGCTGTGGCTTCCACGGGAGAACCCACCGGGCGGCCCCTTCTACCGATGCCAGTGGGTGGGTGGGCTGTCGGTCCCCCCCCATCCCACCCCCCCACCCCCGCCACCCAATCTCACTTCCGACAATTGGAGGAGGTGGGAAGGGCGGTGACCTGACGTGGGTACAAGTCTGCTCTCCCTCCAGAAACGTAGGGGGCAGAAGAACACTATGTCCCATAGAGAATGTAAGGGGGGGGGGGGGGGTAGGGAGGTGCTTCTAAAGAGAGCCATTAGCATTTTCCTTGACAATGATAGAATAATAGCAACGAACACGTATATAGGTGGGGTCCCAGCTAGCGTTCAGCGCTTTCCGTGTACGGTTTAATGCTTAAAACAGCCCCATCAGGGTTCTCCACTTAGTGCTAGCTCTTGAAAACTCTTTTCGGGGGGGAAAAAAAAAAGCAGTAGCAGGCTTCACTCCCCAGGAGGAGTGCAGTTTGTAAATTTAGTCCTTCTGGAAAATTGTGATGTCTGTTTCACGGTCAATATCTTATCTTGCGGCATCTTGGTTAACTGGATATCAACTTCCGCTTCTTTTTTTCGGTCATTTTGCTGCTTTTCTAGGACGAAGGAACAAATTTAAGTCCACTTCTTGAAGTCAAGCCTAAGAATATTTTTGCATGCTTTTTTTATCCCTGACCCAGGTTACTGAACTTTTAAAGAGATTATGCTGTTGCCTTAGTGTAGTTTCTGAGGTTATGTCTCAGAGCATTGTCCGTAACGTGAGGAAAGAGAAGTATAAGGAAGGGAAAATCGAAACTCTTCTCTAATTCAGAGCTTTAGAGAAAAACATATTTGTTGATTAAATTATATAAATGATAGAGGGTTATGCCTTGGCCGGTGGGGGGTGGGGGGAGTCTTATATAGCTGTGGACTGTTTCTGCACTGGGAAATGAGAGGTGGAGATTTGGAAATATTCGGGATATTTTGATTAGTGTCAACTGTCCACTTAGAAAAACCAACATTTTAAAATGGATTTGGGTGGGAAAGTTAGCTATATGTGTCAGCCAAGTCAAATGGACGGGCATTCACATCAATTTGTGCTGGATGGGCAAAACCTCACTCAAAAGTCTTCTTTTCTAAGCCCAAGAATGTCTGTATGAAAGAAGTAGTTGACAAGCCGATGCCACTTTTACAATGTAGTATTATTCTTTGGTAACGCCGTGTTAGTTTATTTCTCCAGATGGTTCTTTATTCCAGGGGGTGAACGGGCTAAGTCACTGACCACACCCATGCGGCTGTGTGTGTGTTTCAGACGTTAAGTGGATAGACATCACGCCAGACATGATGGTACAGGAGAGGCCTCTTGATGTTGACTGTAAACGCCTAAGCCCTGGTGAGTTCTTTCTTCTCGAAGTCCCTTTTCTTTTTTGCCTCCTCCCCAGAGTGATTTCCGAACACTTTTCCGACTCTCTGCCTCTCTTTCGTCTCCTTCAGACCGCTGCAAGTGCAAAAAGGTGAAGCCGACTCTGGCGACGTATCTGAGCAAAAACTACAGCTACGGTAAGTCGTCCGATGAAGCCGTTCACTCGACGAGTTGGCCAATTACAAAGCCAGTCACGAAGCCAATCCCAAAGTAAAGAAAGCCAATCCAACGTGGTTCACGATGTGGGTTCTGGAAGGCACAATAACAACTATAAAATGCCTTGCCCTTCTGGGTAAATCAAGCAAAAACAACGTAAATTACCCAGGGAGAACAGCGATGTGGTTCAGGGCTCAAATGTGACATCAAGGTCCTCTTGGTCTCGGTGAGAGGTGCCACTCAGCCAGGACAGCCCAACTGACTTTTTCTCTTCCTGAGGTTTCCTTGCTGCAGGAAGGATGGGTGAGTGATCCATGGATTTGATTATCTGAGGCCCAGAGGCCCAGGAACTAAGACCTGCCCATGTTTCTTTTTAGTTATAAACACTTATAGATATTTAACACCTAAAAGGAACTGTAGAGAAATAGGTTAATCATGAGACCCTCTGGCTATAAGTATTGACATCGTTTAAATGCCCTCCTCTCTTATTTGAAAGAACAGTCAACACGGCTATTTTCAGTTTTTTTAAGTAAATGTAATTCTACTGTTCTCATTTGAAAGTAAATTTAATTGAAAATATGTTCTTTTAAAATATCTGAGTTGTTTTATGTTCCTTTGCATTTCTTTTTTTTTTTTTTTAATGTTTATTTATTTATTTCTGAGAGAGAGAGCAAGAGAGTGAGCAGGGGAGGGGCAGAGAGAGAGGGAGACAGAATCCCAAGCAGTCTCCCTGCTATCAGCACAGAGCCCAATGCGGGACACGAACTCACAAACCTTGACATCATGACCCGAGTTGAAACCAAGAGCCGGATGCTTAACCGACTGAGCCACCCAGGCACCCCCCCCCACTTTGCGTTTCTTAAATTACTTCTTCTGGAATAACAGAACTGTCTTGGCAAAATGGTCATTTTATTTGTTAACTTTGTTTTCCATATTTCAAACTGAAATTTGAAATCATAAACCTTATCTTACATATCGCATGTGAAAGTAGGAAGATCGTGGCAATATAAAGGGCTGAAAAAATAACCTCTTAGTGAAGTTGTTAGATTTGAGATTATAGCCAATGTGGGTAACTCTACCAAAAAAAGAAAAAAAAAAAAAAACTGACTTTTCCAGTAGCTTTTATTGTTGTCGTTTGAAAACTGTTCTTTGTAGATATTACGTTAATCTAAACGATTTTGCCCCTCCTTTGACACTATCCAGCCCTAGTTGCTAATCTGAGTTTCACTGTCTTGCTGTCCATGGTGTCATTGCCACATAACTTCTTTGAGGATGAAACCATTTTCTATTTAAGTCCGTTGCCTTCTTCCTAAACAAGCTCTCTAGGACAGAATCCAAGACAGAGATCCATGCTAGGCTGATTACAATTCCATGGAAGGCAGTAATAGCAAGGGACCAAAAGGGCCAGAATTTTAAGCTTGATCAGACAATGATTACTTAACAGCTATCCGTAATAACAGTTATACATCTGCTCGCCGCAGACCTCGCTTTGACAGTCTGTGAAATTAAAGGATTAAGAATAGTGATCTTCAGAGACTCTGTCCAGGTCACAAATGTTACAGCTTTAATAACTTCCTTTGGAAGACAGGAAGTCCCAGCATCAGACGGGCTGTTGGACCATACAAATTGTAAAGTGGCTTGTGACTCTGAGAACATACGATTCTCACTTCCGATAATCACAAGGCAGAGTCTACTTTTTTCTATGAAATTTTTACTGACGTTCTATGTAACTGAATCTCCTGATATGTTCTCGGCAAACAAACGTCCAAACAAAACTGACATCAGGTTTTTAAGGCTGAGAAAAACCTGCAAGGTTCTCTTTTCACACCCTCGCTGTAGCCCAGTGAGGAGCAGCCGCTGACCCAGAGGCAGAGCCCAGACCGAGCCCGCCTGTCGCTTTGCTCTTACGTCTTGCAGGCTGATCCAGAACTTTAAAGACAATGCTGACAGTATGATTGTGTGGGCTTTTGGCCTGCATCTGGGCAGCTTGGACATGACCATAATTACAGGAGGGATTCTTTAAGAGAGGCTCAGGGCTTGGCGTGAATACACCATCCCTATTTGTCTGCAGAGGCCTCATCAACACTTCCATCAATTTTTAAATTGCAGTCATTCACGCCAAAATAAAAGCTGTGCAGAGGAGCGGCTGTAACGAAGTAACGACCGTGGTGGACGTGAAAGAGATCTTCAAGTCCTCGTCACCCATCCCTCGGACGCAGGTCCCGCTCATTACCAATTCTTCCTGCCAGTGCCCCCACATCCTGCCCCATCAAGACGTGCTCATCATGTGTTACGAGTGGCGCTCCAGGTAGGCACGGAGCGGGAGGGAGGAAACCGCACACTGCTTAATGGAAGCATGAATCCCATTTACCAGTCGTGGTGTTTTTTGTTTTTTTTTTTTTTAACGGCGCCAGTAGTTCTTTTTACAAAGGCAGTTTAAGGGGCGCCTAGGTGGCTCGGTAGGTTGAGCACCCGACTCTCGATTTCGGCTCAGATCATGATCCCAGGGTTGTGGGATCGAGCCCCACGTCAGGCTCTGTGCTGAGTGTGGAGCCTGCTTAAGATTCTCTCTCTCTCTCTCTCTCTCTCTCTCTCTCTCTCCCCCCCTTCTTTCTAAATAAATAAATAAATAGACAATTTAAAAATAGTTCAGTAAATAAAAATACACTTTCAACAGATGCCTCTGTTGCGATAATCACATAGCCTAACTATCATTTAATTCCCCGTGGCATTAAGGAACAGTAGGAATATGAGTATTTGAATGGGATGCTTAAAAATCAATTTCAGAATTCGTTAAAGGACTTCAAAAATCATAGGCAGATAAATTACTATGAGTGAAAACAATTCTTTTCAAATGATTCAAATCAATCTTGGTGTGGCAAATACTTAATTTTTTTAAAGAGCTCTTTAATGATCAGGTAAAGACGGCCATTTGAGACGACAGGTCCACATTTTCCTTACACACAATATAAGTACATGACATTTGTTTGATAGATCATTGCGTACACACACACATTCGCACTCACGCTCACCCACATATATCCGCGTACCTCTAGCTGGGAGTGTGTTTCCCCACATCTCTTTTCTTGGCATATTTTTATATATTGGTACATTCCTTAGAATGAAAAATCAAACTCTTCAGACCAGGGTGCGGGATGGGCCCCCTAACTGGCTACAGTATACATCTCCAACAGAATCATTCATATTTTATATAACCAGTCTTCCCTTTAATTCCCTGCCATTAATGCTCATCTGTTTCTTCTGGGTACAGCTGTGGACTGTTTTTTCAAAACACCTTTTGCAACTGACCTCACTTGAATACCTTCCTGATCTGTATTCTGTCTTTCCTGATCTGTACCCTCCCTTGGGTACCCTTGGCTTTTTTTTTTTCCTTTAATGTTTATTTATTTATCTTGAGAGAGAGCAAAGGAGGGGCAGAGAGAGAATCCCAAGCAGGCTCCGTCCCGGTCAGCGCAGAGCCTGACTCGGGGCTCGATCCCACGATTGTAAGATCATGATCTGAGCTGAAGTCAAGAGTTAGACACTCAACCGACTGAGCCACCCAGGTGCCTCATGGGTATTCTTGGCTTTCAAATTGTTCTCCTTATATCTTGTCTCTCTAAAGAACGAATGTTGACTGAATGTTGCTGGGCTCTTCTCTCGCATGGTGTTTGTACCTGCTACAGGACTAGGTGCAGTTCTGGGAATGTACCAGACTGCTAGTCATCAAATTCTATTTGGATTCCCATCATCCTTTCTGTTCATTTATAGATTTAATGGCATTCTGATGAAAATACCAATAAAAAATATTTTCGAATGATCGGGAGTTGTGTCTTCACACAACGATCATTTGGAAGCACAAACTGGCAAGGGCGTGTAAAGGACATTTTGAAAATAACCGTTTGGAAGGAAATCGGTTTCTGCCTTAGGAGAAACAGAAAACTGGAACAAAGCTAGACTGCTAAAACCATGTGGCGCAAGAGTAGACATGCAGATAAATAAAACAGAGGAAGCATTCTTGAGACAGATGCTAATGCATAAAGTAACGTATTAGGAAGGAAAAAGGGCAAATCAATTAGACGTGAGTATATTAGTTAGTAAATGTTGCAAATGTTTTTATTTGGAAAAATAGTACATATTTTCACTTTATACTAATACCATAAAATGAATTTCAAATGGATTCAAGAGATATTTTTTAAAACTTAATCATAGAGGGTAAAATTAGGTGAATAGATAGATGTATGAAATCTGAATAACAAAATACTTTGTAAACATGAAATTAATGTAAAAAATTACAAGAGGAAATGTCCATACATACCTTTGATGACATTATATCATGGACATAAAAATCACCAAAGAAAGCCAATAAAAGTTGAGAAAGATACTTGCAATAGTTATGGCAAAGGGGGAGTAGCCTTAAAGAGTTCATGTAAGTTAATATTTAACACATTAAGACGACAATATATAAATAATATGTACATAAATCTATATGGACACGTTCCAGAAGAAATACAAATAGTAAATAAATTTGCCTCTTTAATTCTCCAATCCAGAGTAAAACATGATCTGAATGAAAGTTCAACCATTCTGAAAACGATTTAGAAAACTTTGAGAAAGTACATACTCTTGGACACAGTAATTCTACTTTAAGAAATCTGTCCTAAGGAAATAATAAGCCAGTGCACACTAGTAAATATACAAGGATATTCAACAAAAAGCTGTTAATAGTAGCGAAGCAATGAAAGGGATTCAACAGTAGGGAAAGGTCTAAGTATCATTATTGCAATATTATATGGTTATTAAAGCCGTATTCTAATTATATGAGAAAATGCATATAATAGAATGATAAAAAGAAAGGTACAGTGTGATCTAAATATATAGTGTGATTTAAGAATATAGGTACAAGGCAGAATAAAAGGAAATGCTAGTAAAATATAAATGGGGGATATGTGGATTGTAGAGTTAAGGGTTATAAAGAATTTTGATTTGTAGGGGCACCTGGGTGGCTCAGTTGGTTAAGCATCTGATTCTTGATTTTGGCTCAGGTCATGATCGCACAGTCGTGAAAAGGAGCCTCACGTCTTATGCTTAGCATGGAGCCTGATTAAGATTTTCTTTCTCTTCCTCTGCCCCTCTCCCTGGCTTGCACACTCTGTCTCTGTCTCTAAAAAAAAAAAGGAAAGGAAAGGAAAGGAAAGGAAAGGAAAAGAAAGAAAAGAAAAGAAAAGAAAAGAAAAGAAAAGAAAAGAAAAAAAAGAAAAGAAAAGGAAAAAAAAGAAAAGAAAAAGAAAACAACGAATTTTGGCTTTGACAATTTTTTTGTATTTTTTTTAACTTTTTCCTTTCATAGTCGGAATTGCTTAAAATAAATTCCTTTTTTTTTTTCAGGATGATGCTTCTTGAAAACTGTTTAGTTGAAAAATGGAGAGACCAACTTAGTAAAAGATCCATAGTAAGTATAATTAGCAACCCTGCACATATGGATTTAAGCGCAGGTAAAGAAATTCTATAGAACTGGGGATTCTTCCTTCACCTTCTTCCATCTCCAGGCTCTCATAGGAGGTTGAAATAGCATCAGTATTTGTCTTTCGAATAAGTAGTTAAGAACAAAGTTATTCTCACTTCAACCTCAAAGATGATTTTGTTACACTCAATCTTCATCTAATGGTTATTTCCAGATTAAATTAGCGTTTGTTTGTTTTTTTGGTTTTTGTTTTTGTTTTTGTTTGTTTGTTTTTAACTATTTTAGCAAACAGGCACTTGAGCAGAGTTCACATCCAGTGGGATTAAAACAGACATATACATGTAAGGATGTGAACCCACAATTCTAAAATCCATGCTACTGTCTCTGTACAAAGCATAATCTCTCCCCATATTTAAAATAGTTTTGAGACTTTTGTCAAAATAAATTATATATACCAACTATAATCATTTTGTGGCCAAATCCATGATTTTTGGTGGTATCATCATGGAAATATTCGCAATGCAATTAGAGGATTAGAATAATTTTTTGCCCAGAGATATGCTGTCACACCAGAACTAAAGAAATCAGGTCATTGGTTTGAAATGTTTTTAAAGCATTCCCTCTCCTGTAAATACGTTTAGATAGATGTAGGAGAATTTGTGCTGTCAGGTTCACAAAAGGTCCTACTACTGCCTGTGCGAGGAAGAAGTCTATGTTAATACTGACTTAATGGAGAAGGTAGTTTGAACATAGCCTCGTCTACTCTGTGCATTTCAGAATAACATGACTTCCATCTGAGCTGAAAACCGTGGAGCTGTCAGGAGCACGCTTAGCCTTACTGGACAGAAGATTCTAGCAGGATGGGTTATCTGGTTTCCAAGACTACAGTGGATTAGAGGCATCAGTGTAGAAAGCAAGTCCACCATGAGAACCTGGGAGGAGAGAAAGCTTTCAAGAATCAAAGCTATTTAGAGGCCCCTGGGTGGCTCAGTGGGTTAAGTGTCTGACTTCAGCTCAGGCCGTGATCTCACGGTTTGTAGGTTTGAGCCCCGCTTTGGGCCCCACACTGACAGCATGGTGTCTGCTTGGGATTCTCTGTCTGCCCCTCCCCCACCGGCGCTTTCTCGCTCTGTCTCTCTCTCTCTCAAAAATAAACTTTAAAAAAATAATTAGGGGCGCCTGGGTGGCTCAGTCAGTTAAGCGTCTGACCGGCTCAGGTCATGATCTCGTGGTTCGTGGGTTCAAGCCCCGCATCGGGTTCTATGCGGACAGCTCGGAGCCTGGAGCCTGCTTCAGATTCTGTGTCTCCCTCTCTCTCTGCCCCTCCCCTGCTCACACTCTATCAAAAAATGAATAAACATTAAAAAATTGTTTTTAAATATTAAAAGAAAAGAATCCTAGCTGTTTGGGCCATTCACTTTTGCAGCAAATATTCTAATAAACTTCAGTAAGAATTCGAAGATATCACCATATAGTAGCAAATGTAAGATGTTTACTATTTTAGAACAGATTAGAGTTGTGCCCTGGGAAGGTGGGGACAGTGTTTCTCATTTCATTGTATTTCTAGTGCCTAGAGCAATGTCTGGCCTGTGGTCATGCTCAAACTCTTTGCTGAATGAAATATAACAAAGTAGGGGCATTTGTACAATAAAAAGCAGTGTCTATTCAAGGAGCCTTTTTCAGTTTTTTCTTACATGCAGCTACTTAAATAAATAGTATTTCTTTCTATAATAAGAGGTATATCTTTTTCTATCAAGGAAACAACTACCTAGAATGCCTCATTTCTCCTGGGTTCTGGGTAGCTAGCACTTGAGTGGATTACTAGACGTGAGTGGGGTCTCTGTTTTCCTTCTGATGTAAGAGAATTAGGTGAGCCCATCCATAAATGTGGGAATAGACCTTTGGACTTCCTAGTGAGGCTGGATAAATTTCTGCTCTTAGCCATATGTCAGAGCGTTTTTAGAAGGCTTTGCTGTGTAGGGATGTTGCATCATAGGACCTGTGGGCTGGGGCCTCGGGCTCTGGAGTCAGACTGGGTGAATTTGAATCCCAGCTCCGACATTTATCAGCTGTGTGACCATCTATAAATAAGCTCTGTGTGCTCGTTTCCTGGTCATGACCATGGTGTCCACCTAGAAGGGCTGTTGTTTCAGTGAAACGAACGCTTATCAAAACTTCCTCCCATACTGAGCCCTTCTAGAATCATCTGGTATATGATAAGCGCTCAATAACGGAGGGTAGCTATTTTATTTGCTGTCACGATTCATAGATTACAGTGGGAAAAAAATTGCATTAATTCTGATATTAGGGCAACAGCATGACATGATGAGATGCATCTGATGGTCATGTGTGCAAATTGCCTCCCAGCAGTGGGAAGAGAGGCTCCAGGAGCAGCGGAGGACAGTTCAGGACAAGAAGCGAACGGCTGGGCGTACCGGTCGTAGCAACGCCCAGAAACCAAAGGGAAAGCCGCCCTCTCCCAAACCGGCCAGCCCCAAGAAGACCGTCAAAGCTAGGAGTGCCCAGAAGAGAACAAACCCGAAAAAAGTGTGAGCCACCTGCTTTCCAGAATGGAGACTGCCTCTCAGAATGAGGCCAGGCACCCCCCAGCCAGCCTGGGGGGGCGAGGTGCCCCTCTCCTCGCCTTAACGACTGCAGTCCTCCCCATAGACACACCGTACAGCAGTTTTCTTAGTGATACGCTTCAATTTTTTCTTTTTAAGCCACCACAAAACCCTAGTGGTATGTATGTCCTTTGGTATGGAAGGTATATGAAAGCTGAGAGCTGGTGGACAAAGCTTCTCGCGGCATTCAGAGTAGACTTCGTGGTGCGTGGTCTGTGAGATCTCTGGGTGGGGAAAGGATGCTTTGGTCCTTACCATTTGACCTAATATGTGCATTGTAAAATGAATGCCATATTACAAACAAACTCCCCCCCCCCCTTTTTTTTACAATATGTTGTATTTCAGCTTGACTTCTGTCGTTAGAACGTTCGTCATGTTTCAGAATGTGATTGAAAATGCAATGATTCTAAGGAGGGAAGCAAGAGGAATGAAGAATGAATGTCTTAAAAGATCTTTCTATGTTTACTGTTTGCACAAGAAATTCTGTGATGAAAGGGAATTTTCAAACAATCTAGAAAAGTAGGATATGGAAAACTGTAATGTTTGTTTTTGGTTTTGTTTTTGTTTTTTTTTACAAAGAAGCCTTTCACCTAGAGTTTTTAGCTAGACACACTCTAGAAACTAAAATAATAATGATGATAACTAAATAAATAAAAGGGAAAGGCAGACATACCACATCCGGATCCTTATTTTCTGGTTACCACGCCGTTGGGTGGAAAGGCTCTGCATTTACATTCCTTGACGCTTCTCGTTAGTAACCATTACATGGCACCAGAAACAGAGTGTGTTTCTCCTCTGATGCTTTATATGCCAATGACTCCACCCCCAAGAATTTCACACGGGTGTATGTGATGCTCATGTCATTTCCCAGGATGCCCTAGGCATCTTGATGCCAAGCCTGAAAGAATTTTCTCTCTGCTGGTAGCTGGTGCTTACAGAGGTGCTGTGGGCCCAGTGTGGGAGGGCCAGGACTCCAAAGCCCCTGGTTCTCAGCCACCGCCCCACACCAGCTCTGCCCCTGGAAAGGCAACTACGTTCACTCTTCCATTCAAAGATGTAGAGGAATGACCTGAAAGCTTACATAGAAAATCTTCTTTAGGTTTACCATTGCCCCTGCTTCTCAGAGAAGGAGTAAGTGACATGTTGCACTCACACAAGATCATTAGACACATGATCTAATCTCACCTCTGTAAGCCACTGGGACGCAGAAATGAGGTGTGTGGGTAACCCAGGGGAGAGTGGAGAAATGGGGTTAGTAAGAATGCCGGCATGGGCTCCCCTCTCTTCCTAAAAGTGTAACAGGACGCCTGTGTCACCACCACCCCAGGGCGGCAGAGTTAAAGGAATCCAGTAGATGGACTGACACAAGGGTACCAGGAAACACTCGGTGTATGTTTCTGCTATATGAAAGGCCAAACTTCCTTGGCCCTTAAGGACTGCTGGATACATGTTTAGCAGAGCATCCAAAGAAAGGCCATTAAAAGGCCCTGGCAGCCTAGCTTACCTCCTTAGCATTGTAGGGCTTCTTCGGGGAAGGGAATCAGAAATGGAACTCTTCGTGGGAATGGAGAAACAAACACATATGAAAAAACAAAAGTAAACACTATTTTCAGTGCAATACTGAATACAAATAAGAGTTTGGAGATGACTACATACTCAAGCACTGTTTACTTAAAATATTTAACTGAAATCATATACTGAATATTACACAAAACTTGCTACTTCATTAGGAACAACGATACATTATATGATACTTAACTGTGCACATTTATACATCATACAATATGTAATCGGTATATCAGTTTGATTAATCGATAAAAGAGTTAAGCAGGCCTCCAGTTATTATGAAAAAGTCAAAAACATCAGCCCACACTAAGAGTAATATAACAAGTGTGGTAGTGGTCTTTGTGTGAGGATCAGAGATTTATTTTTCTCCCTTAAATATTTTCTCCATCCAAATACATGTGAGAGGAGGTAAATATTAATATGTGGAGAGGAAAGCTGAGGTATTGAAATGAGAATTATTTGAAGGTTGGATTGCTTATGTGAGGAAAAAATAGCATTTTTGCAACATTTTGGTCAACAAATTTCATAATTAAGGACAATGGGAGGCATTTACTTTTTCAATAATTTTGTTGGTCTTTCAATAATAAACATGTATTTTCTAGAAAGTATTTAATACGTGCATAGAATACAAGTAGTGGAATTATAATCCTACCTAATCCTATTCATCACTATGCAGAGGTGATTGCTGTTAGTATTTTGGTGTACAATTGTCCAGGTGTTTCTTATGCATTTATATAATGATTTGAGTAAAAAAAAAAAAAAAAAACAAACCAGGAGCTTATTATACATACTGTTCATTAACCTTCCTTCTTCACTCAGCCTCTTATTGAGATGAGTTCTCATGTCAATAAAGCTGATGCCACCTCATTTATAATGGCTCCGTTGTAGTCCGTGGTTGCTTTGCTCTACCAACCCTTACGTTATGAGGCATTGATGCTGTTTCTTAACTGAACATACTGAATAACTGAGTCAACATCTTGATAACTAATATCTGTGCACATCCTTCATTGGTCCCTTGGGATAAGTCAGTTTAAGTAGCACTGCTGGGCCATGGAGTTATGTTCACCAAGGAAAGTCCTTGATTATGGTGTCAATTATCCATCAGGATATTGGACCACAGATAGGTAAAAATGTTGACTCTCCAAATCCTCACTAAGATTGTTTTGCCCTGCCAATATTTCTTTATAAATCTTAGCTGGAAACCGGATGTCGTCTTGGGCAAAGCCCTGCTCTTCCTCTGTGAGCTATCACTGACCACATTCTCAACACTCCAAATACTCAGGAAGCTGGGGAATGAGTGATGAAGGACTTCAAAGAGGATATAGTTGATGGACAGATAGATGATTGATAGATAGATTATGATGAGATGATTGATAGATGATAGATGGCAGATAAGATAGATGATAGATAAGATAGATAGACTGATAGATAAGATAGATGACATAGATGATAGATGATACATAGATGATAGATGGTGATGATAAATTAGATGATAGATGATAGATAGATAGATAGATAGATGATAAATCTCTTGACTTGGGAAAGTCTATACAACCTCCTCAATCTTTTTAATGATTCAAATTTAGGAATATAACCGGTCAGCTAGAGAAACCAAAGAATTAGGGTGTAACAGACATGTCAGTAGATTTGCTCTCAGTCCAGCCTTCTTTTAAGATACATGAGAATTTGGATAAATAACCTTAGTTTTTTACTTTTTAGTTAAAACCAATGCAGTGTGAACACACTTTTGGTTTCTGTCCTTGGATACTTAAAGAACTATCCATTGCAAGCTTACAATAAAACTCCTTTACTTGAACTAGCTTTAGGGTACTTTTGTTGGGTGGAACTAGTTCCTAAATAAAAAAGAAGGGCATGTGGTTGGGGTTATTTTTGTTTTTTGTGTTTTTTTTTGTCTTTTGCTTTTTGTTTTGGCTTTGGGGGGTTGGTTTGTTTTGTTTTGTTTTGTTTTGTTTTTTTAACCACAAATTTCTACCTGCTGTTATCACCAACTCAAAAAGCAAAAGTGGTTATTTGGAAGTGTGCAATGAGAAAGTTGAATGGGACCTTAGAACTCATAAGCCAGCCCAAAAGAGAAAGGCTATCTTAGGGCTTATCTGACACCTCACATGTTGCTAGAGAAAGATCTGGGCCCCCAGAGTTACTCAATTTTAACTTAACAGGCCAAAGTGCTCTGCTTGGTCAGTAACATTGGCCCGGCTATTCGAGGGAAGGCTCATGTATCACCACACAAAGAGCAATAGGAACCAATCATTGCTTCGGTTATAGAATAATATACACCAATACTGATCATGTTTCCTAATGGGAAAGTAATTCTTGAAAAGCATTTTACTCTAAAAGATGTATCATGTAACAATGACAGCCATGTCAACCAAAAATGTTAGTGAATTGTCAACTTGGTGACTTAACTGATAAGCAAGCAATGATGTGTTCTTCAGATCGAGGGAGTATGTGGGATTGTGTATTTACCTTAACATTAGTATTCCAAAGGAACGCTCGACCCTAGGATGGCAATGAAATATCCCCCCTTTTTGTTATTCAAACAACAGAGATAAGTGGAGAAAAGACAGAGAGAAAAGTACTCCAAATGTTAAAATCAGCATTTTGATGCCAACCTTCCAGACTCTCTCTGTTTGAGTATATGAATAGAATAATGTAACATGACTGCCTTTCCATATAAAGAAATAAAACTGTATTTTCATTTTCTACAATCACATAGTTTAGAGGTACCAGAGTTTATTTTGCCAGTTACTTGTGAGCAGGGATGTTTAAATGTGGTTCCTAAGGCACGCCAGATTTTTGTGACACAAATAATTTTCCACTCGGATTGAATTTTCAGGACGAGGAAAAAAAAAAAAGGGCACAAGAGCACAAAGTGTAAGTGCTTTTGCGTATTTTGTTACTTTTAGTACATGTTACTTTTAGAAGATGCTACAAAAATATCATGAGAAAGAGAAAAAGGGAACGAGAACAAAATGGAAAGTCGTATGGCTGTAAGCCATGTAGACACGTAAACATGGAAACAGCTTCGTCGATGACATGTATGTTGATCTGGGTCCTCAGAGAAGCAGGCACAAAATGGAGTTAAGCATGGAAGGATTCCATTCGAGGAAACACCTACTGAGAGAGACAGGAGGGGAGATGAACAGGGCTGGCAGAACAGACAACGGGAGGGAAGAGAGGTTGAGTGGATGCACTCCAGACTTCCTCGATGTCTTAAGGAGAATTTGGCAAGGCTATTGGGGAGCGTTGAGACAAGCGAGACATCCAGTCCCTCATCTCCTGGGAGCAGCTCTGCCCTCGTGTCCTGCCTCACTCGGTCATGGATGGCAACCAGTCCATGGAAGCCTGGTCTTGGCACAATGTTAGCAATGCATTTCAGACCATGGTGTCTGGATACCTGGTCAGTAACGGTCCCCATGGTTGGTGTCGAGCAACAAATGTTCCAGTCAACTTTGGAAATTGCCATCTATAAACTATTTGAATCTGTAAAACCCCAAAACTTCAATGTCTTCACGTCTTTTTTGTTTTACTTCAAATTTATTGAAGGGAAAATGTGCCGATCACAGCTACAGTCTTACGGTATTCACCCTTCTACTTAAGAGAGGTTTCTTTGTACTAGAATGTAAAGAATGGCAGTTAGGAGGTAGTTAACAAGGCAATTCATGGCAGTAATAAAGTCCATGATGTGTAATTTTGCCTTTACAGGTCCACACAGTGTCAGCACAAAAATATAAGCATCAGTGTATCTAGCTCAATATTTGTATGAGATCCATTTTCTAACTGGATAATCCTAAAATATGTAGCTGGAATATCTAGATGAGAACCACTTTATAATGGTGAGCGTGGATCGCATTAGTGATGTACTTTGAAAGGGAAAACGAGCATACTTCATTAGCAATGAAATTTAGCTAACAGGGAAGACTCATACCCAGAGGGCCGATTCCAAGCGTCACAACATTGTAACAACATGAATCACATGATGAAGTGCAAAGAACTTGGATTCAGCAAAAAATGGTATTATGAATAAAATTCCATCATGGTATCAAGGGATATCTCAAATGCTGTTGTTGAACCAAACTGATGCATTTTTTAAAACTTCATTAACATTTTTAGTCTTGTAAGAATTTCAAATATTTATTATGTCATTGAAATATTTCGGCCGCTGAAGATCACATGAACAATTGCTTAGTCAACTTTCTCCCTTTATTAAAAGCATTAAAAAAACTGACCTTGGAGGTCATCCAAAGTAGTTTCCAAGGGATGAGCAAGTTCAAACACAGTTCAGGCAAGAATCAGTACCAGGGGCATCCACCCCAGTGAGCAAAAAGGGCACCAAAAGAGTCCGGGAAGAGGGCCATAGAATGGGGCATAGTATATTTTAGGAAACCCGTCCATGTTCCTGAGGGAATCTATTTACAGAGAATGGGATCCAATCAGAGGATTCTGGAATGTATTCGGCTCCAACCAAGAATGCTTCAGGTCTCCTGTCTTAAAAGGTGGCTATAGGGACGAAGTGGGGCGATCAAAAAACCTGTGGCTTCAGGGTCAAGTTGCATAAGAGAGCCAGTCCTAAAAGAAAGGGGTTGTTTTGTAGAGTGGAATTCATAATCCAATTCTGTCCTCAATTGCTTCAGCCTCAGTGGCTGAGATTTCTGAGACAGGTGCTTTCTGTCCAGCTGAGATTCAAGATCGGCCCACTGAGCTGGGGTGCTGACAACTTTCTAGCCTCTTCTAACCTTTCTTCCGCAGGGGCAAGAAGATATTCGCAGGTCCTGCCAACCCCAGCTCCCATGTGCCTGCCTCATGGTGCTGCCACCCACTAACTTCAATCTCAAGACCAGCACCAACACAAATTAAGGTTTAATTGAGTATATCTCTTTTGGCGTTGATTAGTGGATTTCTGACCACTTAGCTTAAAAGGGATTCTATAATCCTAAAGAAATACCCTTTCCTTATCTATGTCTTGCTTATAAAAATCGTCATATAGAGAAGAACACATATATAGACAACTGAGGGAAACATGCCATCTGCTGGTGAAATATGTTGTTAATTTTGTTGCTTTAATGCTTTTGAAGTTCTGGACGGTTCCAGAGTGTGCCACTTGACAGCTAATAGTATTTGATCTGAAGGAGTGGGGAATATGAAGGAAGTAGGGTGAAGATTTTTACTCTACTTATTTTTCTGCACAATAAAAAAAAAAGCCAGTAATTGATTTACCCTAGTTTTTTTTTTAACGTGTTCTGAAGAAAAATTGAGAAATATCCTTACTGTTAATTCACACGTGCTTCTCAAACATAATGTTGGAACACTAGAGTTTTGAGGTGAGCAAGGTGTTACTAATACTAAATAATCAAGAGGTGATGTCAGCAAGATGGCAGCGTAGGAAGCCCTGGACCATCCTTCCCTCTGCAAATTCACCAACTCAACAACAGTCCATGAACAAATTTCCTTTGCAAGCACTCCAGGAACTAAGTGGAAAGTTCCTGCACTCGAGGTGACCGTGAAGCCAGAATCCCCAAAGCCAGTAGAGAGATTTGGGACCCCCCCCTGCCCAGAGTCCCTGCATCCGGCACAGCAGCATATGATCAGGAAGAAACCCCCTAACTCTTGGCTTCTCCCAAGGGGAGGAAGGAATTGGTTTGGGTGTCCAGTGCCCCAACTTTCCTGAGAGGGATCCCAGAGGACTAGCCTAGGTCTTGTCAGCCTTGGAGCTTGGATGGATCTACCACAGAGGAGTACAGAGAAGGCAGACACCATAGCTTCCCCTTCTTCCCAGTGCAGAGAGAGCAGATAAGAAAGTCCAGGTCTGGAGAGGGGCATCTGGTAAAAGCAGCAGGGCTACATGGGATTTGGCCCTAACAATCTGTCCAGCCTCTGCAGCAGGAGGTACGGCAGAGGGAACCGATTGCCCCAGGCAGATGGCCAGTTGGTCGGGGTGGCCGTGGCCACACAGGCCTACAGGGCATGGATACCCAACACTAGGTTGTGGGGGAGCAAACTGCACACTGCCATGTGACTCCCAGAATCCAGGCAGGCCAGGTCCCCATCCCCATGTCTGGACTGTGTAGACAGGAGGCTGAGTCAGCAGTGTGGGTACCTGCAGGCCACTCCCTGCCGGGTCCAGCCTGCTCTAAAACAAAGGCTTAGGGGAGCCTGGGTGGCTCAGTCAGTTAAGCTCCCGACTCTTGATTTTGTCTCAGGTCATGCTTTCACAGTTCATGAGTTCGAGCCCCACATTGGGCTCTGTGCTGACAGTGCAGAGCCTGCCTGGGATTCTCTCTCCCTCCTCCCTATCTGCCCCTACCCTGTTTGTGCTCTCTCTCTCTTAAACTTTTTTTAAATGAGGCTTAAACATAAGACACAAACAGGTAAAGCTCCCAGAAAACAAACAAACAAACAAACAAACAAACAAAAACGGGCAAAGCTTCATGACACTGGTCTTGGCAGTGACTTCACAGATACAGCACTAAAGGCACAGGTAACAAAAATAAAAATAAACAGGTGGGACTAAATCAAAGTTGCCACACAATAAAGAAAACAATCAACAGAATGTAAAGTCAGGCTGTAGAATGGGAGAAAATATTTGCCATACATCTGATTCCAAAATCTATAAAGAACTAATAAAACTCAGTAACAAAGAAAACCTAATAACTCCTTTAAAAAACTGGGCTAAGGGGGCACCTGGGTGGCCTAGTCAGTTAAGCTTCCAACTTTGGCTCAGGTCATGGTCTCACAGTTCATGAGATCAAGCCGCACGCTAGGCTCTGTGCAGACAGCTCAGAGCCTGAGCCTGCTTCGGACTCTTTGTCTCTCTCTTTCTCTGCCCCTCCCCAGCTCATGTTCTGTCTCTCTCTCTCAAAAATAAATAAGCAATAAAATTTTTTTTAAGAAATAAATAAAATAAAATAAGAAATAAATAAAATGGGCTAAGGACTTGAACAGACTTTTCTCCAAAGAAGACATGCAAATGGCCAACGGGTATATGAAGAAATGTCCGTTGTCACTTATCACCAAGGAAATGCAAATCAAAGCCACAGTGAGATGCCATCTTACACCTGCTGGGATGGTATATATGTGTGTCTCTGTTAGGATGTGGACAAACTGGAGACCTTGCTGGCACTCTTGGTGGGAATGCAAACTGGCCCAGTTGCTTTGGAAAACTGTACGGAGGTTCCTCAAAAATTAAAAAATAGAACTACCAAAAAATATAGAACCACCATATTATTCAAGAATCCCACTTCTGGGTATGTATCCAAAATAATTAAAAACGGGATCTTGATATTACCTTTCCCACATTCAGTGCAGCACTAATTACAAAAGCTAACGTGTGAACAACCGAAATGTCTATTGACAGATGAATGGATAAAGAAAATGTGCTGCACACGTACAATAAAATATTATTTAGCCTTAAAAAAATATGGAAATTCTGCAAAATGTGACAACGTGGATGGACCTTGAAAGGAGTACGTTGAGTGAAATAAGGCGGACACAGAAAATGAGAACTACGTTATTCCACATGAGTAGTCCTATTCATAAAATCAAAGATGGGAACGGTGGTTACCAGGGGCCCAGGAGAGGGGGAAATGGGGAGTATTAATCAACTGACCTAAAGTTTCAGCGAAGTAAGATGAATAAGCTCTAGAGATCTGCTATTTAACATTGTACCTACAAGCCAACAATAAAGCACTGTACCCTTAAAATTTTGTTACGAGGATAGAGCTCAGTGTTCAGTGTTCTTATCACAATAAAAAGAATGCTAAACGATCAAAGTTTGTATCTTTGTTAACATTATAGTTTAAAAATCAGGATGAAAAGTTAATCTTACAAGAACATCATTTCTGCTCACTTGCTTTCCAGTATGTTCTCTTGAGTGGAATGAAAAGGAGGATTCAGAGCCAGCAGGCTGGGATTTACACCTAACTCTGGCTAAAAGCTTAAGCGCATCACCGTAGTAACCATCATCAGATTACATCCTGAGAGGAGGAAATGCCAAAACCAGGGAAAACTCTGGCTTTTATCCACTGCATCCCTGAAGAGACTTGCCTTGTCTTAGCATCAGGAAACAAGGCGCATGACCTCACCGTCCTGTAGTTAGATGGCAAATTATGTAAACTGATGCGACACCTCTTCAGAGTTCATTGCTGAAAGGCTTAGAGTCAAATTTTTGGCCACCTCTAAATACACATTAGGGCCTCGTATGCATTTCGTCTACAACTCCGCTCCTGGCTTCACTGGATCCATCCTACACTCTTCTTCCCCACATTCCACGTTCCTCCCCAATTATGTTGCTGGATCCGGGCGGCATTTACACAAGCCACCTTAAATCCTCTCAGAAAGATAGGGTAAAAATAAACATTAAGATTTGTTTGAAGGTTACCTGTTTTATTGTTATCATGCACACCCATACGTTTTTCACTTTGAGGTGAGTTTTTAACTTGAGGTAACATTGAGTTTTCCTCCAGAGAGTATCTTCCTTTTTATTCCTCCCAGGAAGCTGTGCCACATGCTTGTATGTCAGTGCGAACTTACATGCATTATCTTCTCAAAGTTCTAAGAAAGAAAGAATATACTTGATGAGATACACAGAAAACTAACTTTAGAGCAGTTGTGTGTTTCCATTTTGCACACAAATCCCTGACACGTGGTAAATCACACTTGGGAGATGGTCTCTTTTCTTTGCCGAGAATACTGCCTGATTCAGCAAGTAAATAATCAGCATGGGTTTTCAACCCAATAAGTGAATGAACAAATTCTGTGGACAGGGTTAATTAAAAACATTCACTGTGAGTAACTGCAGCTTTCTACCTGATCCTTTCAAGGGTTCAGAATTGCTGGTTAAGCCACAGGTGGGAAATAGAATTTGGAGGGAGCTGCAGAAGACAACAGGCCTGAGTGTGCAGCTCTTTATGGAACATGCAGGAAAGTCAAGAGCAGGAGGTGATGACTGGGGAAGGAGTTGCAGGGCCCAGAGGGATTCTGGGGACAGCGGTGTCCAACAAGGAGTTTTAGGAATTTCTTGGTGGTGGTGGTGGTGGTGGTGGTGTTATATTTTGTTTGAAAAAAAAATTCCTTTATTTGGTATCTCTTCAAGAAACTTTAGTAAAGGCTTACTATTTAAGGATTTTGATGTTGGGATTACACGCATTTTTTTTTTAATGTGTTGTGAGGCAAGCTTCATTTTGTATCATTTGAGGAGGGGGTTTGGAGAACTCTGTTGGGAGGGATCTTTGTGCTCTCCTGAGGAACTATTCTTTATTTTACTTTTAAGATATTTTTATTGTGGTAAAATATATAGAACATAAAATTTACAATTTTAACTATTTTCAAGTATACAAATCAGTGGTTTTAAGTATGTCTGCATTGTTTGCAACTATCACAACCTATTTCCTTTGTTAAATTTTTTCTTCTTTTTTTTCTTAATTTTTTTTTTAACGTTTATTTGTTTTTGAGACAGAGAGAGACATAGCGTGAATGGGGGAGGGTCAGAGAGACAGGGAGACACAGAATCTGAAACAGGCTCCGGGCTCTGAGCTGTCAGCACAGAGCCCGACGCAGGGCTTGAGCTCACGGAGCGCGAGATCATGACCTGAGTGGAAGTCAGACGTTTAACCGACTGAGCCACCCAGGCGCCCCTCCTTTCTTAAATTTTTTTTAAAAAAATTATTTTTTTTTGAGAGAGTGAGACAGCATGAATGTGCACACATGCGAGGGGGGAGGGGCAGAAGGAGAGAGAGACAGAGAGACAGAGAGAGGAATAAATAATATTCCATTGTAGGTATATACCATTTTTGTTTATCCATCCTTCTGTTGATGGACACTTGGGTTGTTTCCACCCTTTGGCTATTGTATATAATGCTGCTATGAATATTGGTGTTACAAGTATATGTTTGTATCCCTGATTTCAATTTTCTTGGATATATATCTAGGAGTGGAGTTGCTGGGTCACATATAATTCTATGTTTAACATTTTGAGGAACTACCACGCTGTCGTCCATAGTAGCTGCTCCATTTTATATTCCCACCATCATGTGTAAGGGTCCCCATTTCTCCACATCCTTACCAACACTTGTTATAGTCCTTTTTTTATTATAGCCATCGTAGTTAGGTGTGCAGTGACATCTCATTTTGGTTGTGATTTTCATTTCTCTAAGGACTAATTGTGTTGGGAATCTTTTCATGTGCTTGTTGGCCAGTGGTTGATCTTCTTTGGAGAAATGTCTGTTCAAGCCTTTTCCATTTCTGATATTAAACCCCTATCAGACGTAGAATTTGCAAATATTTCCTTCCATTCTGTGGGTTGTCTTGTCACTCTCTTCATAGTTTCCTTTGATGAACAAAATTTTTATTTTTGATTAAGACCATTTTATTTTTTCTTTTGTTGCCAGTGCCTTTGGCATATTTAAAAAATCACTGCCTAATCCAAGGTCCAACAGATTCACCCCTATGTTTTTTTTCTAAGAGTTTTATAGTTTCAGCTCTTAAAAGTAGATCTTTGATCAACTTTGAATTAATTTTTGTATATAGTGTAAGGTAATGGTCCAACTTCATTATTTAAATTTTTTTACTGTTTATTTTTGAGAGAGAGAGCACAAGTGGGGTTGGGGCAGAGAGAGGGGGGGGACAGAGGATCTGAAGCAGGCTCTGCGCTGACAGCAGTGAGCCCAATGTAGGGCTCGAACTCACAAACCACAAGATAATGACCCGAGCCGAAGTCGAATGCTCAATGGACTAAGCCACTGGGGTGCCCCCCAACTTTATTATTTTAAATGTAGATGTCTAGTCTTTCCAGTACTATTTATTGAAGAGACTGTTCTCATTTTACTGAATGATCTTGGCATCCTTTGTTGAACATCAACTAACCATAAAGTGAAGTTTTATTCATGGGTTCTCAATTCTATTCCATTTGTCTATCCTTATGCCACTACCGCATTGTTTTGACTACTGTCTCTTTGTAATAACTTTTGAAATCAGGAGGTGGGAGTGCTCCAACTTTGTTGTTTTTCAAGATTGTGTTGGCTATTCTGAGTGCTTTGAAATTTCATATGAATTTTAGGATGGGTTTTTCCACCTTTGTAAAAAACACCAAAGGGATTTTTTAGGGCTTTCGTTGAATCTGTAGACCACTTTGCGTAGCACTGTAATCTTCACAATACTAAGTTTTCCAAGCCATGAACACAGAGTGTCTTTCTATTTATTTACATCTTCCTTAGTTTCTTCCAGCATTGTTTTATATCTTTCAGTGTAAAAGTCTTGTGCTTGTACACTGACTAAATTTCTCCCTAAGTATTTTATTATTTTTTTTATGCTATGGTAAATTGAATTGCTTAATTAATCTCCTTTTGGGATTTTTTTTCATTGTTAGTACATAGAAACATGAATGATTTTTGTGTGTTGATTTGTATCCTGAACTTTTACAGAATTAGCTCCAACAATTTTTTGTATGTGTGTGATTCTTCAGAGTTTATTAGATACAAGATCACGCTACCTGCTAATAATATTCCAATTTGGATGCTTTTATTTCTTTTTCTTGCCTAATTGCTCTGGCTAGACCTTCCAATACTATGCTAAATAGAAGTGGGTAAAGTCAGGATCTTGATCTTAGAAGAAAAGCTTTCGGTCTTTCACTATTGTAGTATAATGTCAGCTGTGGATTTTTCACATATGGCCTTTATCATGTTGGGGAAGTTCTTTATATTCCTAATTTATTGAGCGTTTTTATCATGAAGGGGTGTTGGATTTTGTTGAATGCTTTTTCTGTTTCAGTTGAGATAATATCTGTTTTCTCCTTCATTCTATTAGTGTGGTGTGTTACATTCCTTGATATTCATATGTTGAACTACTCTCATATTCCTAAAATAAATCTCACTTGATCATGGTATATAATCCTTCTAATATGCTGTTGAATTCGGTGTGCTAGTATTTTACCGAGGATTTTAGAGTTGATATATTCATAAGGCTTATTGTTATGTAGTCTTCTTTTTCCCTCTTTGTCTGGCTCTTGTATCAGGGTAACGCTGACCCCACAGAATGAGTTAAGCTTTGCCTCCTTTTCAATTCTTTTGTGGAGCTTGAGAATTGGAGTTAATTCTTATTTAATTGTTTGATAGAATTCTCAATGAATGGAGAATTCTATCTGAAGCCATCTGGTTCTGGGTTTTTCTTTTTTGGCAAGGTTTTCATTACTGATTTGTTCTCCTTCCTTGTTATAGGTCTATTCAGATTTTCTGTTTCTTCTTGAGCCAGTTTTGGCATTTTGTGTCTTCCCAGGAATTTGCATTTCACCTTATTTATCCAATTTAATGGTGTACGATTGTTCGTAGAATTCTTATAATCCTTTATATTTTTGTAAATTCAGCAGTAGAACGTCCCTTCTTTCACTTCTGATTTTAGTAATTTTCATCTTTTTTTTTTTTTCCAGGTCTCCTGAGCACTTATTCTTTCCCAGTGGGGAGGATGCAGGGGTCCAGTGTTCCAAGCGGTGCAAGCCCCTATGGATACCATATGAAGCCATAGGCAGCTGAGAAATCTCCTCCTTCATGGGCAGCCCTTAGAGCTTGCCCATCACAGGCGTTACCCAGCACATTGTGTAGAACACAGACTTACCCACCTTCCAGGCAGGCACGTCTTTCCAGGAGGTCTCTTCCTCCAGGTTCTCCCAAAGCATCTTGTAGGACCCTCTGTTCCTTCTCTGTCTGAAACAGTGGCATCAGTGCCATGAGGGTCTTGAAGTCCTCAGTCTTCAGGTGCCTACACTGGGTTCCACGTCATCATGCTCCAGTACCCAAAGAGCAAGGTCCCGAAGCCCACAGCAAACATCCTGCAGCTCAACAGTCCCAGCACAGAAGGTTTCACTTGTAGTCACGGACCCATCACCCCCTCACCCCCCCACCCCCCGCCACCCTGCTGCAGGGGCATGTCCTGTTTTACCTTCTCCACTACCATGCTGGCAGGACCTTTCTTTTGTCAAGGCTTTTGATCTTTTCAAAGGACAATCTTTTGATTTTGTTGATTTTTGATATTGAGTTTATATTCTCCATATCATTTGCCTCCACTCTAATCTTTATTATTTCTTTCCTTCTGCTAAATTTGGGTTTGATCTGTTTCTTCTTTTTCTAGTTCCTGACAGTGCAAATTTAGTTTGTTAATTTGAGATTGTTAATCTAATACTTTATTGTTCAAAAATTCCCTCTTGACACTGCTTCTGCTGCATCCCACACGTTTTGGTATTGTGATTTCATTTTCATTCATCTCAAAGCATTTTCTAATTTCTCTGGTGATTTCTTCTCTAACCATTGGCTCTAAAAGTGTGTTGGTTTCTACATATTCATGAGCTTTCTAGTTTTCCTTCTGTTATCGATTTCTAGTATCATTCCGTTATAGTCAGAAAAGATACTTCATATGATTCTAATATTTTAAAAATCTATTAAGACTTTTTGGTGGTCTAACATACGGTTTATCTTAGAGCATATGCCTGGTGTACTTGAGAAGAATGTATATTCTACTGCTGATTGGTGGAATACATATCTTTTAGGTCTAATTGGACTATAGCATTATTCAAGTCCTCCCTTTTCTTATTGATCTTTTGTCTTGTTCTATCCATTATTGAAAGATGGACACTGAAGTCTCCAACTATTATTGTGGAACTGTCCATTTCTCCCTTCAGTTCTGTCAAAGGATGCTTCATATATTTTGGGCCTCTGTTGTTATGAATGTGTATGCTTCTAATTGTTATACCTTGTTGATGAATCTTTCTCAATATATAATGTCTTCTTATGTCTCTTGTACACTTTTTTGACAGCAGATATATTTTTCTGATAAGCTACCCTAGCTCTCTTTTAGTTACTATTTGTATTAAATATATATATTTCCATCCTTTCACTTTCAAGCTCTTTGTGTCTTTGGGTCTTAAGTGAGTCTTATAGACAGCATATAGATGAATCCATGTTTTGATCCATTCCACCAAGTTCTGCCTTTATATTGGACAATTTACTCCACATACATTTTAAAATAATTACCAATTCAAAAGGACTTATTTCTGCCATTTGGCTGTATGTTTTCTATATGTCCTATGTGTTATTTTCCCTCCACTATTGGCTTCTTTTGTATTCGATTTTTTTGTGTGTAGTGCACCATTTTTATTCCTTTGGTTACCTTGAGAATTACAATTAGCATACTTAAACTTATAACAACCCTGTTTGAATAATATCAACTTAGTTTCAATAGTATTCTCTACTCCTATTCTTTTATATAATTATCATCGCAGATTGTACATGTTTGTATACAGTGTGCCCATAAACATATGTTTATCGTCATTATTTTATCATTGTCTTTTATATATTCTAGGAGAACAAGGGGGAGTTAGAAACCAAAAGTGCAATTTTACTGGCTTTCACATTTACTTATGTAGTTGTTATTACCAATGTGCTTTATTTCTTCACATGGCTTTGAGTTATTGTCTAGGGTCCTCTCATTTCAGTTTATTTTTTTAATGTTTATGTTTGAGAGAGAGAGAGAGCACGAGCAAGGGAGGGGCAGAGAAAGAGAGGGAGACAGAGGATCCAAAGCAATTTCCGTGCTGACAGCAGAGAACCCAATATGGGGCTCAAATTCAGGAACTGTGAGATCATGACCTGAGCCAAAGTAGGGCACTTAACTGATCAAGGTACCCAGATGCCCCTCATTTTAGTTTAAAGTACTCCCTTTAGCATTGCTTGTAGACAGATCTATTAGTAACAAACTCCTTTAGTTTTTGTTAACTTGGGAATGTCTTAATTCCACTTTTACTCCTGAAGGATACTTTTGCCAAATATAGAAATCTTGGTTGACAGATTTTTTGTTTTTGTTTTTGTTTTTGTTTTCCTCTCAATACTTTGAATGTGTTATCCCATTGCCTTCTGGTCTCCGTGGCTTCTTATGAGAAACAAGCTGTTATTGAGGATTCCATGTACATAGTAAGTCATTTCTTTCTTAGTAATATTAAGATTCTTTGGTTTTGGCTTTTGACAATTTGACTATAATGTGCCTCAGTGTGGCTCTCTTTGAGTTTATTCTGCTTGTGATTCTTTGAGCTTCTTGGATGTGTAGATTAAGGAATTTCATTATATTTGGGAAGTTTTCAGCCATTATTTCTTCAAGTATTCTTCCTTTTCCTTCAGGAATTCCCATAATGCATATGTTGGCCTAAATGATAGTGTCCCAGAGATCCCATAGACTCTGTCCACTTTTGTTCTTTTTCTTTCTTAATTTCAACTCCTAAGACTGGAAACTTCTTACTGTCCTATCTTCTAGTTCACTGATTTTTTTCTTCTGCCTGCTCAAATTTGTCTTGAACCCCTCTAGTGAATATTTCAATTCAGTTATTGCATTTTTCAGCTCTGGGATTCCTAGTTGGTTTATTGTTAGTTTCTCTTTATTCATATTCTCATTTTGTTCATACATTATTTTTCTGATTTCCTGATTTCCTTTAGTTTTTGTCCCATGGTTTCCTTTAACCCTTTGAGCATATTAAGACAGTGATTTAAAGTCTTTATCCAGTAAGTCCAATGTCTGGGCTTCCTCAGGGATGGTTTCTGTCAACTTTTCTTCCTGTGAATGGGCCATATTTTCTATTCTCTGATTTTTTTGTTGCTGTTATTGAAAATTGGACATTCAAGGGGCGCCTGGGTGGCTCAGTCGGTTAAGCGGTCGACTTCGGCTCAGGTCATGATCTCGCGGTCCGTGAGTTCGAGCCCTGTGTCAGGCTCTGTGCTGACAGCTCAGAGTCTGGAGCCTGCTTCCGATTCTGTGTCTCCCTCTCTCTGACCCTCCCCCGTTCATACTCTGTCCTCTCTCTGTCTCAAAAATAAATGTTAAAAAAAAATTTTTTTTTTAATTAAAAAAAATAAAAAGAAAATTGGACATTCAATTATTACAGTGTGGTAACTCTGGAAATCAGATATTCCCTTTTCCCCAGGGTTGGCTCTTGATTGGTGAAGACTTGGTTTGTGTTAAGCCAATGTTTTAACTAAGACTTCCTTGAAAGTCAGGAGTTGAAAAACAACAAAAAACCACTTCTCCAAGTCTTTGTAGATTGACTCTGTGCTGCAGCATTTCAAACACTTAGCCAGGCCTTTTACAATTCTGTCTCAGCCTTAACTTCCTGTTTGTACTGAGCCTATCAGCCAGTAGTGAAAACACAGGGTCTCTCAAATATTTTCCGAATATGTATCCCCAGTATGCATTACTGCTTTTGAATGCCCCAATTTCCCAAAGAAAATCCCCCTCCCCAGCTTTTCCTCCCTGGCTTTAGGTGCTCCATTGTATGTCTCAAACATAATCTTTGGCCTCAAACAGCAGTGGGGTTTTTGATCACCATGCAATGTTATTCTTTTAATGTGTATTTATTTTTGAGAGAGAGAGAGAGAGCATAAGCAGGGAAGGGGCAGAGAGAGAGAGGGGACAGAGGATCCAAAATGGACACTGTATTGATTGCAGAAAGCCCAGTGTGGATCTCGAGCTCATGAACTGTGAGATCACGACCTGAACAGAATTGGACACTTAACCAACTAAGCCACCCAGGTGCCCACCATACAGTGTTTTTAATCAATGCCCAACACCTTTCTTCCCTGAGTTGTCTCCAGGTTTGGTGAAATAGAGATGAGTGCCTTTTGTTATCCTTCAGGTAGCCTCCAGATAGGTTAGAACAGAAAAACACACAGTGATTTGCAAATGGTATCTGTTCTATTCTCTCTGGAGCCAGAGACAAGGGTTACACACCAGGAATAGGCCGTGATCTTCAAGACTGTCACCATGCTGGGGAAATGTAGGGTACATTAAAACGTCACAAAATGATATCATTTTTAAGTTGGCTTTTTGTTGATTCAGCACACACCTGGCTGTAAACCTTTGGTGTTTTCCAGAGTTCTGATAAAGTTGGTTCTGACAGCTTCTGGTTGTTTATTCTTGCGGAAGGATGGGAGCTTGGAGCCGCCTGCGTCACCATCTTGCTGACATCACTCCAATGGAGCCCTCTTGACCTGCCCCTGCTCTGAGGGCCACACTTACTCTCAACTCAGATGCCTTCTTCTCAACAGGACCAGAACAGAACTCATAATATTTTCTTCCAACCAACTTCTCTCTTCTGGGTTCTTTGTCTGGAAATGGCTAGGTCATTTCCTCAGTTACTCAGGCCAGGAAGCTTTTATTTTTCCCACTTATTTGGTAGAGTGGTAGTCAGTCATCAAGTCTTGATGACTTCTAACAATTCTCTTATCATTCCCCTTATCACTAACTCACCATTTCTACCTTAGTTCGGGTTGCTGTAATCTTTCATGTTATTGCAATGCCTCCTGCCTGGAGAGCCTGCATCTCATTTTCCCTCTCCATCTCCTCCATGGAGCACTTACCCCTATGTGCTTATCCCCTAAGAACTGTAGAACACATGTTAATTTTCTATCTCCTTCTTTTAGAGTTCTAGAGTTTCAGGACAAGGACTGTGTACATTCAGTCTTGCAACAACGTCTGGCATATAGCAAGAGCTGCATAACTTATTCTTGAATGTCTAAAACAGGCCAACAATACCTTAAGGTGATATGATAGAGTATAGTAGATATGGTATCGTAGACATAGTAAGACAGAAACCAGCAACGTGTCTTTATATATAAGCATCAAGTGTATGCATATATGATAGTTTCGAAACTTTTAAAACTGAATTCTTGGGGGGGCGCCTGGGTGGCACAGTCGGTTAAGCGTCCGACTTCAGCTCAGGTCACGATCTCGCGGTCCGTGAGTTCAAGCCCCGCATCGGGCTCTGGGCTGATGGCTCAGAGCCTGGAGCCTGCTTCCGATTCTGTGTCTCCCTCTCTCTCTGCCCCTCCCCCATTCATGCTCTGTCTCTCTCTGCCTCAAAAATAAATAAACGTTAAAAAAAAAATTAAAAAAAAACAAAACTGAATTCTTGGGGTGGGCTCAGTCAGTTAAGCGTAGACTCTTGGTTTCGGCTCAGGTCATGAACTTGCAGTTTGTGACTTTGAGCCCCGCATCCGTCTCTTCGCTGACAGTGCAGAGCCTGCTTGGGATACTCTCTTTCCTCCTTTCTCTTTGTCCCTCCCCCACTCACTCTCTCTGTCTCTCTCTCAAAATAAGTAAACTTAAAATTAAAAATAAAAAATAAAAAAACAACAACACTGAATTCTCTTTCTTGCTTCCTTACCTCTGATTTTGAAAATCCTCCTTATTTCTCAAGACTGATTTCATTCCTTACCTTCTCCAACGCCTAACCATCAAACATACACCTGTCAATTCAGCACTTAATTATACACTAATTTGAAATCCTCTATATTATTCATAATGCTCCCCTCATCAAAAAAGGAGGGATATGCAGATGTTAGCATAGATCTACACCAGGTTGCTATAACATCTATCCCCACGTAGTCATCCATCAGTGACATGTTTAATAATGTACTGTCCCACAGTGATTATAATCAGATGTTGTTTCTGTGAGTTTTGTCTCCCCGCTAGATTTGCCCTTTCCTGAAGGTAACAGCCTTCACTCAGCCATTTTTTTTGTATCAACCAAGAACCTACAGTTCAAGCAGACACACGATACATATTTTCCCAACATAAATGTTTATGGGTTGTACACTCATGCCTCGGTCTGTAATTGAGTGAGACGTATGGAATGAGGCTCCCTTTGCCCAAATTTATTTTTATTTTATGCATCTAATATTTTCATACAATGTGCTTATACCTGGAGAAATATAGCCTAAATGACAGTATTAAGGGAAAAAGGTACTCTTCTCTCCCCAAGGAACCTGGCTGGGTGTGGATGGGTTTCTCCACTTCACACTGCTTTCTCATTATGTTCTGGATACTGACTCTCAGTTTGGGTCATCCAAGGGGGGACAACCCTCGACATGCAAAGAGTCCATATACAGTCCTATTCCAGTCAGCAGTCAGAGCCACACAAGTGTATGTGAGCCTGCTTTAAAAATAAAGGAAAGTAGGTTTTATGGGAAAAGTCACTTAACTTAGGCTCTGTCTCCCACATGGCCCAGGACAGAAAAGTTTTCAAGCTTCCTATCAACAGCTAAGCAAACTCAATCCATATACGTATTATGTAGCTTCAAGGCTGTTATGGAATAGCACAGTGTGTCCGGCAAGAAATAAAGTTTGATTCAGACATATGGGAAAAGTTCTGGTCCTTCTGGGACAGTCTCATCCTGGGCTCAATCACAGTAACAAGCAAAGAAAAGAAAACAATCATTTAAAAGGTACCGTACTTTAGTTTCCCTCAGGGTTCTTGGGAACCAACATTTCAAACATTTGATCGATGGTCTCCATTGCTTCTTGGATATTAGATGATCCATGGACAGCATTTTTCAAAACACTTGTTCCAAACTGGGCTCGGATAGAATCTGGGGACAGTAGTTTTGCTTCATCTGGGTCTACAGGACCCATCAATCGTCTCCAGTCTGAAACAGCATTCCACTTGGTCAGAATCATGACCAAAGATGGACCTCTGCAAAGAAGAATGCTTTCAGAAGATTTGGCTATTTACACCTGTAGAGATTGCATACACAGCTAAACACAGAATGCCACACTTGGTCTTTATTCTTTGTCCTTGTCAGTGTGATTTTGTGGGGTTTTTTTAAGTTGTTTTAAATGTTAATTTGTTTTTGAGAGAGAGAGAGAGAGCACACACATTAGTGGGGGAAGGGGCAGAGAGAGAGGAGACAAAGAATCCCAAGCAGGCTCCACACTGTCAGCACGAAACCCAGTTGATCTCACGACACAGGGCTTGATCTCACGAACCATGAGATCATGACCTGAGCCCAAATCAAGAGTCAGACGTTTAACCGACTGAGCCACCCAGGCGCCCCTTGTACTTTCTTTCTGTTTTTCCATTCCTCCCCCTTTTTGGGGAGAGAACAGGTTTTTGTGCTGCATGAGTGCTATAGGTTAAGTCTAGAGATATGTGTCAGACACTGTTCCAAGTATGTCCAATGTACTAATTATATAACCCTCACAACAAACCTATGAGATGGATACTATTATTATCCCCATTTTATAGATAAGGCAATCGAGGCACAGATTAAATATGTTGGCAAAACAGAAACTTAAAACCAGAAATTGAAACCCATATCACCTCTATATAATGTTGAAGACCTACAGAAATAGAGGAAGAAAGGAAGGAAGGAAGGAAAGAAGGAAGGAAGGAAAGAAGGAAAGAAGGAAGGAAGGAAGAAAAGAAGGAAAGAAAGAAGGAAAGAAGGATGGGTAAGGAGAAGGGAAGGAAGGAAAGAGAGAAGAATATAGAGAAAGGAGGAAACAAAGAAGAATGAACCCCAAATATTAACAGGGTGTCTTTGAATGAATGAAATTAGATGGAATGTTTTCATTACATTTTGTATTTTTCAGTTTCTATAATGAATATTTACTACTTTTATCGTGCAAAGGACTATATATCAGAAACTTACTCAGATAACACTTCCAATACATCTTTATAAAAGTCTTTTGTTTTTATTTTTGAGTAAATTTTGTCTGCTGCTTTTTCATTTAGGAGCATTTCCTTCATCTGTGTTATTTCAAATCCAACCTCTTTAATATATTTCAAGATCTCCTCTAGGGAAAACAGATATTTGGTAATCTTGCAGAATGCCTCCACTTTTGTTCCATGTTCAAGTAGACTGAAATAACTATGGAAAGTAATCATTTTGCTTGCATAGGGTGGCTTTAAAAGCAAAAACTATGCAAAATGAAATTGAACTGAAAAGCACCATGTTAATACATTAATGCAGATGTTCAATCTCTGAGGTGCACCTTTCCAGGACGCACTGACAACAGCTCATAGACTATAAGGAGAGGGGAAGGGATGTGACTCTGTGCCGAAAGTGAAGTCATGTTTTCACGTCCATGCTACAAATGTCAAGGAACTCCTTGCTAGATATGGATTGAAGCAGGGAGCCCATGGAGGGAATTGAATAAAGTAAATCTTGTCAAAATCTCACCAGCCGCCTAACTTTTAAGGGCTACATTTAGTGAGCCAACTGAGGGATTGGGAAAGAGCAATGTATAAAGGCTCCTGCAACCACAGGCAAGTAAACCATTAACTCTCTCTGGGAAGATCAGAGATGACTTCCAGAAAGGCCGATCTTTGTGTTAAGTACAGAAACGGTAAGAGATGATCACCAAGCAGACAAGTAGAGAAAGAATATTGTAGGCACAGTGCACAATTTCAAAAAAATAACGTTAATGACAACACTATGCATTAAAATTTATGAGAGGGGTGCCTGGGTGGCTCAGTCAGTTAAACGTCTGACTTCGGCTCAGGTCATGATCTCACAGTTCTTGAGTTCAAGACCCGCGTTGGGCTCTGTGCTGACAGCTTCATAAAAAATATGTCTACTTCACTCTCTGCCCCTCCCTGGCTTTCTCTCTCTCTCTCTCTCTCTCTCTCTCAAAAATAAATAAACATTAAAAAAAATTTTAATGAAATAAAATCTATGGGATAATCAGAAGATTAAACCAGTAATCAAGGAAAACATATAACTTCAAAATTTTACATTGACAAAAATAAGATAATGAAAATAAATGAATTAAAGATCTAATTTAAAAAGCTAGAAGAACATTTTTTAAAACTACTAGAGAATCAAAGGAAGGTGAAAATTAAAAAAAAAAAACAACAACAACAACAGAAAGTAATGAGTTAGAAAAAGAGAACTAACTCCTAAATAAATCAAATTCTGTTTGTTTGAGACAACAAACTAAGAAATGACAGGGTAGAAATAACCATTGAAACCAGGCCCAGAAATTTTCATGGGAAAGATTTCATGGGAAATCTTCAAACAGCAATCCCACTGCTGCTTAAACTCCTCCAGAGTGCCGAAAACAAAGGCATTCACATTTTTTATGAAGTATTACATTGTTATTTAACCTTGCACAAAAAAATGAAAAGGACGGACCAATATCATTGTCAGTCTCAATGTGAAAAATCCCAAATAAAATATATGCAACTAGAATTCAAAAGCACATTTAAAAAATACCTCATGATTAAGTGTAATTTACACAGGAATGGAAGAATGGCTTGATATTAGAAATATCATTAACATTATCTTTCGTGGTAATATATCTATGGAGAAAAACATCATCATCTCCATCAACTCTAAAAGGACTTGAACAAAATTCGTCATCATTTTGATTATGAGGGAGACAGAAAGAAGGATGAGGGAAGGAGGGAGACAGAACAAATATGACAAGAGCTAATTGTTACATCGAGATGAAGGGATGTGGGTGTTCATTGCATAGTTTGAAAATTTTCACAAAATTTGAAGGGGATGTATACATTGACTTTCATTTCTAAATATTTACCTCTTTGTTCCTGTGTTACATGAGGTTTAATCAGTGCTAAAGTCTGTTGAGGAGGAAAGAAATATTGTATTTCCTTTTCGGCAGTTTCTAACGAATCACTTCCATACAACTGGTTGATAGGCAAACCTTCCACTGCAAATTGCACGCATAAGCTTTGAAAATGAAGTCAAGAACTATTAGAGCATCACATAACACAATATAAGCCAACACAACAGAACACTATTTATATGAATTGTTCAAAAGTTATCAAGCAACTCATTCCTGATCTAGACATTATGCGAAAGGCAATAATGACAGAGTGGCTTGGAGCATATTACTTCCTTATAAGGAGGTAACAGTCATCAGGAAGACAGAGCATGAACATTTAAATAACCACGATGTGAATATTTACAGCTGACTCTGAAAGAACGAACGGATGCCTTGGTGCGGTGAAAATGCAGACTGTACAATCCCGGCTGCACTACTCGCTAGCTATGTGTCATTGGGCAATTACTTAACCTCTCTGTGCTTGAACCGTCTCAAATACAAATAGTAAAACTGTTCTGGAAGGAGATTTTTGAGGGTGGAATCAGATGATACATTTGAAACATATGGCGCCTATTAAGCTCTCCATATTCATCTCCCTTCTGTCATCACTAAATATTATAGAGCTCTAGAGATGGCATTTGACTCTATAACGTGGATCCCGAATCACAAACACTGAATCCAAAAGATACCACAATGGAACCGTCCAGCAGAGCAAGTACAGTGATAAAAGAGGAGCATACAGGATGGGTTCATGGGAAGAGGCAAGAGTGAGGTTGATGGTACTGGGTATGTTGGGTTAGGCAGTTTATTCTGGATCTGCTTCCTCTACCATAGAGGAATACATACACTTCCTAAATCAATTGTTGCTCCTTGATGTTTTTTTCAGTTGCCCTTTTTCCTGTCTCTTTATCTATATACGGTTCAGTAGAGGATACACACACTCCTTATTTCATTCTCTGCCCTTTACACATAGTCCTGAATTGCCAACCCACAAAATCCAGCCACAGCGAATAATGTCCTTTCCTGTTAATGACCTGACTTTACTGGTCATTGGCTTTCGGTCCTCAGACCCTCTTCTTGCCTCTCTGCTTTTACTGATGCATTTAGATTTCCTTTTTGCCTTATCCAACTTGAACTTCCCACTTGATCCTTGGCGGTTCTCTCACCTCTGATTTGAAGATGTTTGCAACCCAAGACCCTTGGAGCCTGGTTTTCCAGGGGTAGGGGATTTGCACAATGAATGTATAAGGTGTCACCTAACATATCACCAGCACTTACTCTGTTCACTGCAGAGAACAACAACCAGCCCCTCCGTGGTGCCATGAGACATGATTATTGAGAAAAGTGTGTGTGAAGGGGAGGATAGGACAGAGGGAGTAGGTGATGAGTGTGAGGGTTGCTGTGTTTCTCCTTTATGCAAATGACCTTATTTCAGATTAAGCCAGGCAGTGCTGAATCTGACCCAAGTGCAGGAAAGGGCAGAGCTCTGCTGAGTTATTCTAACAGCAACCTGAAGGAACTGGGTGGAGCCACGGAAACTGGGAAAGGAGGAACCATAAATAACAGTCAAGATTAGCTGTGAACTTGTAGCAACATAGGGGGCATAAGGGCTTTGGTTGGAATCCTCACTATAATAGTGGGGTAGGGAGGAGCAGTTACTGAGTGCCTGCCTTCACCGGGAGAATGTACCTCCATGCTGGTGCACTACCTTCACACTTGAAACTGTAATTTCTAAAACAGTATGGCTAGAAGTGTAGGCCTTGTGTTGATAGGAATTTGTCTCGAATGCTATACCTTGCCTTTTATGCTACGTTTCATTAAGTGATTCTATAGACCGTCTAACCCTATTATCCTTTATGGTAATTGTAGGGTTAAATAAGGGGTAAAATGTGTCCATGCAGAACAAGTCAGATTCCAGATATCCTACCCAAAAGAAAACATTTCAACGGTTATATGTGATGCTTCATTAGTACTGTTATTTATTATACCAACACGTATGGCAAGTTTTCTGTATCTGATAGAACATCTCTGTTCTTGCTCACTTGAAGGATGGGCCTTTCCTCTCCTGAATTGATTCCTACCAAGGCCAAGAGATGGCTTTTTGGCTGGGTACACCACTTACTTCCCATCCCCACACTGAGCATCCCAAAACCTTCGTCTGCAAAGCCCTGGCTCTATTTGAGCTGCCATTGGACTGGGCCTCCAGTCACAATCAGGGAAAGTAGTTTTTCTGAGAGCCTCTCTTGGACTGGAGCTGTGGCTCTTGTACCCACATCCAAAATAAAATTAAAGTGTCTCCCATGAAAAAAGTTTGGGACCCACGGTATGAATCCTACCTCTCTGGAACAGATGTCTTGGCTTTTTCAACACTGCTGGGCCCAATTAACTCTTTCCAGTGTTGTAAACAATTGTCTCTCAATAAAACAAGGGCTAGAGATGGACCGCTGTTAAAAGAAAAAAAAAAAGCCGTATATTATGGCTCAGTAGCTAAATATGTATAGATAATACAAGTCGAGATGATTCTTTTACCAAGACTCTAAGACTAATTTCCATCAGTGTACTCCCAAGAGTATATTGAGCACCTCATACAAGTATGGAAGCAGACTAAGGAAGGGAAGAGAAGGACCTTGGTTCTGATAGACAGGTTCCTATATAGTATTCCCATATTCCTGCTGATTCATGTACCCTTGCTGGATTTCTGTCCCAGCTGCTATTTCACTTACCCTTCCAGAAACCTGACAGATTTCTAGCATCTTATTCTCCTTGGACTAATGATCGCTAGGACTACCAAAACCCTCGAGAGTCAGTGAATTCTCTACTTGGACATGATGTCACACACCACAGATTTCTGGCACTCGACTCAGCGGATTCCAGTGACTTCACTTGGGCCTTTCCATTGCTCCAGTAGCATGGGACGAGAGCAGATGAGACAGTTGAGCAGAGACTTGAGGTGGGGATGAGACTGGCAAAGAAGGAGACTCAGCACATGGTTACAGAACTGAGAGGTGTGGCAGCTTGACCAAGGCAGGTTCAGAAGAAGATTTAAATGATTCAAAACTCAACCAAACAAACCACAAGAGACTCTTAAAGACAGAGAACAAACTGAGGGTTGATGGAGGGACGTGGGTGGGGAATGGGCCAGATGGGTGACGGGTACTAAGGAGGGCACTTGTTGGGATGAGCACTGGGTATTGTACGGAAGTGATGAATCACCGAATTCTACTCTGAAACCAAAATCACATTGTATGTCAACGAACTAGAATTTAAATGGATAAATAAGACTAAATCAGATTGCGCCTTCTAAACCTGAAATCTACTTTACCTGGTCATTTTTTTTATAAGATTTTCAAAATAATCTTCATTTTCATATTCCTTGCACAGTGTTTGTGCTTCTTCTTCTGACAATACGATTGATCTCTGCATCAGTATTTTAAAGCCTTCATCATGGATGATACCTAAAACATTCTCTAAATAAAAAGTCACACGATAAGTGTTAAACTGATGGGTTGCTGGCTACCCATACCAGACTGAATGTATTATTATGAAGGCATATAATGCCTCTCATCCTCATATGAAATTTAGAAGTTGGCAAAAATAGCTTCTCAGATTTTAAGGTGAACAGCATTCTTAACGTACCGAATTATGATTTATGTCGCTGTGTCTGATTTTTCGTCACACAGGAATCACACACATAAGCAGAGGTGTCTCACTAGTAAACCTTTTCCTTAGGTGCACACACGAGCGTGTGTGTGGGTATAGACAGTAACCAAAATAACCAGTTAACACAATTACAGAAGTATGTGTAAACAGTTTATATCTTCACTAGCCCTATTTTACTTGTCCCACTTGGGGAGAAACACGATGATTGGAAACCCAAAAGTATTTCTCAGTCTCCTCCTTCTCTGGCGACGTCCCACTGTGGAAGTCTAGAAAATGCAATACTCAACTTCTCCAACCTCCCTTATGGACAGGTGGCGATGCTGCCCAGATCTGGTCAATGATACACAAAGGACCTGGACTGGGGCTGCTTCTGAGAGAGGTACCCAGGGGGACGGCTTCCCTGCCCTACACCACCTTCTGTCCTGTCTAAGGCATTTCAGCGACATGAGGCCTGGAGCTGTGAGGCCATCTTGTAACAAAGAAGGCAAAACCCAAAACACAAATGCTGACTCAGGGCCCGGACAGCACTGGGCCCTGCTCAAAGCCAAAAATGCAACCTAGCTGAAAATGCATCCTCTCCCCTGTTGGGCATGGAATAGAGTTAATGGACTCAGCCTAAGCAAACCATTGTTAGGAAAGAGTAAAACAAACAAGAAAACATACAAGTTAATAGAGTTTAAGCAATAATATGCTTCAGAACGAGCTCACAGACAAGAGGAAGAAAAAACAGAATGTTTACATAGTTCTTGGATTTTAAAAGGTAGAATCCTGGGGTGTGTGGGTGGCTCAGTGGGTTAAGTATTAGCTCAGGTCATGATCTCACGGTTCGTGGGTTCAAGTCCCATGTCCGCCTTGGGCTGACAGCTCAGAGCCTGGAGCCTGTTTCAGATTCTGTGTCTCCCTCCCTGCCCCTGTCCCCTTTCCTCCTCCCTGCTTCCCTTTCCCTCCTCCTCCTTCCCTCCTCCGCAGTTCCCCCCCCCCCCACAAGCTCATACTCTCTCTCAAAAATAAACATTAAAAAAAATTTTTTTTAAGGAGGAATCCTTAGAGGAGACTGAAATAATTTGTAAGGTCTTTGCATTGCTGAATTAAAAAACAAAAACAAAAACAAAAAATGTTTTCTCATATGAGGGTACCTAGTGGTCAACAGTTTAAAAGTGACAGCAAATCCTCAAACAATTTGCATAGGATGGCTTCTTGTCATGGCTTATGAGAAAAGCTGAGGAAAAATATTCAGGGAAAGCAAACTCCATAAAGTTAAAGAAACTAGACTCAATGAGCCTCTCCTTAGTTGGCACTCTCTCAGATGGGTGATCACAAGAATTACAACACAACACAGAGGGGCCTCAGTTTCCAATGATTAAAGTAAAAAGCATGGGGAGTACCACTATTTGCAAGATGGCATTGCGTTTCCTTGACCTCATTACTCGAGGACTCGGTTCCGCTTCAAATTCCAATGTAGACAAATATGATAGATATGATAATAAATATTTTATTTTGTTGCATAGTGTCCATGAGGCTTTTCAGACATCACCTCAACTAATTCAGTGATGCCACATTCAGTGGCAGGTGTGGGGATGCAGAGAACTCCTAGACAAAGCACCTAGCAATTGTATGGTTGCTTCGTGGAATAACCTCATCCATAAAAACCATACTTCAAAGCCTAGAGCACTTTGCTATCTTCTATCTCCTCTATTACAGACAAATCGCTAAGTCAGGTGGTTAGTAACCAAATAAATATGGAAAAACCAGTTCATTCTTTTTTAAAAAATATTTCTTTATTTATTTTGAGAAAGAGACAGAGAGAGAGAGAGAGAGAGAGAGAGAGAGGCAGAGAGGGAGGGAGAGAAAATCCCAAGCAGGCTCCATGCTAACAGCGCAGAGCATGACATGGGGTTTGAACCTATGAACCATTAGATCATGACCTGAGCCGAAATAAGAGTCAGACGTTGAACTGACTGAGCCACCCAGGTACCCCAAAAGCAGTTCATTCTTTTTTTTTTCTTTTTTTTAATGTTTTATTTTTGAGAGAAACAAAGAGTGAGAGCAAGGGAGGGGCAGAGAAAGAGGGAGACACAGAATCCGAGGCAGGCTCCAGGTTCTGAGCTGTCAGCACAGAGCCCAATGTGGGGCTCGAACTCTTGAACCGTGAGATCATGACCTGAGCCAAAGTCGGAGGCTTAACTGACTGAGCCACCCAGGTGCCCCATGACCAATTCATTCTGATATATCTACAAAATCTTGGACATTTTTGAGTAATGAGGGAAAATTCCACAAGTATCTAAGTGAAACAAACAAAACATAACAAAAACTGAATTATCTGCAAAGGAACAAAAACCAGGCTGAAAACAGACTTTCCTCCTCAATGCAAAAAGTCTATAGGTTTGGGGATGGGGGATTTATTTCTTAAAAATATATAGTCAGGTAAGTTTCCTTTATACACAAGGTAACAAAAGATATTCTTAAATATGCCAGCGTTCAGAAAACGAAAGAAGTACATATCTTTTTCAAAAACGTGTTTAAATATATGCTTCAGGTGTGGGGTGCCTGGGTGGTTCAGTCGGTTAGGCGTCCGGCTTCAGCTCAGGTCATGATCTCACGGTTTGTGAGTTCCAGCCCCACGTCTGGCTCTGCACTGACAGCTCAGAGCCTGAGCCTGCTTCGGATTCTGTGTCACCCTCTCTCTCTGCCCCTCCCCGACTCATGCTCTCTCTCTCTCTCTCTCTCTCTCTCTCTCTCTCAAAAATAAACATTAAAAAATTAATATATATATATATATATATATATATATACACACACACACTTCAGGTAACTGAGAAAATATAACTGATTAAAAAGTGGAAAATTAATAGATCTAAGGACTGTGGGAACAGAAAAACCAATTTATATAAGAAAAATTCTAAACATACCCGTTGTAAACCTGACCATAAACAAGATATAAATTGCAAAATATTATCAAAAGATAAGATATGCATCATAAAAGTAACATCACCACCACCATCGGTATACTAAAACTTCAAACAACAGTCACAAAAATTAAGACCACAGATATTATAACTGGGGTGGGGTTGAGCATGGAGAGAGGAATAAAACTCTGCTAAACTCCATCTTGTGGGATGGAGACTTGGGAGGATATCCCCATTTGAGGAGGCTTCTTCGTTTTGATTTTGCTTTTTCCCTCTCCTGGACCTACTAGAAGGCAAGCCCCAGCCGTGAAATGTACTGTGAAGGGAGCGGAGGCCCTGCAAGCACCTAAAACTGAGAGCAAGTCCTTCCCTTTGACCAGTGAGACTGGGAAGGGGGGCCTCTGTGGCCTGAACAGTGTGGGAAAAACCCTGTTACTTTTTTTCTCACCCCCACTTTTTTCTCACATTTAGGAGGCAGTCCTAAATGTGGGCTGTGCCCAATCGCACAGGGAGGCTAAAACCCCAGATATCCATCCAGAGGACAAAGAACAGTGGCTTATGAGATACAGCCAAAGATGGTGGGGACGGGGGGGGGGGGGGGTGGAAAGCGACTGACTAAACCTGTGTTTGAAGTAGTGGACTGACCCCCCAAGCAATGACTATGGTTGGGCTGATAAGTGGCAACTTAGTGGCTTGAGAATTGAACCTCAGTATCGAGCATCACCTAGGTCTCCGAGTGAGTTCTAAGCTGTGAAGTCCAGAATAGCATACAAAAACTTTGAAAATGCAACTGACATTGGAAACAACCCATAGAAAGTGGGATGGGACATGTGGTCTTAACCTGACCAACTGACTTCTGAAACAAACAAGAAGTCAACATTCTCTAGAAGACTTTAACACGATTCATCAGTCTCATAACAATACTCAAGTGACCAAGAACTAAAATACAATACAAAATTATGCAACCTATAAAGAACTAAGCAAATCTTGGGGCACCTGGGTGGCTCAGGCAGTTGAGCATCTGACTCTGGACTTCAGCTCAGGCCATGATCTCATGGCTTGTGGGTTCAAGCCTCACATCAGGCTCTGAGCTGGCAGTGTGGAGCCTGCCTGGTATTCTCTCTCTCCCTCTCCCTCTGCCCCGTCCCCTGTGTCTCTTTCAAAGTAAATAAATAAAAACTTAAAAAAAAAAAAAAAGAACTAAGTAAATCTCAAGAACTCCAATGTGGATATTGAAATATTCAGATAAAGAATTTGAAGGAACAATTATAATGCTCCATGAAGTAAGGATGAACACTCTTGAAATGACTGGAAAGATGAAAGTTTTCAGCAGAGAAATAGCAGTTACAAAAATGAACCGAATGAGGTGTGTAAAACTGAAAAACATTACAACTGAAATAAATATTCATTGGATGGGCTGAATGCCAACAAGGAGATCACAGATTTCAATCTTAAAGCTAACACAAGTGAAATGATCCAATCAGAACTACACAGAGAAAACAAATTTAGGCCAAAGCCTCAGGAGTCTGTAAGACAATGTCAAAAGTCCCAGATGGTGAAAGAGTTGGCACGGAAAAGATAATTTAAAGAAATAATGGTGGAAAATTCCTCAAATTTGGTGAAAGACATTTATAGATTCAAGAAGTTCAAGGAACCCCGAAGTCAAAGATAAGCTCAAAGAAAAGTATAGTCACATGCATAATAATAAAGCTGTTAAAAACCAAAGAAAAAATCTTGAAAGCAATCCCCAAAATAAATAAACAAATAAAAAGCTATATTACATATAAGGAAAAAAATGCGTTGAATGACCATGGATTTTTCATTAGATACCAGTAAAGCCAGAAGGCAGTGGCACAACATTTTTAAAGTGCTGAAGGAAATGAACTGGAAAACCAGCATTCTATATCAGTACAAATATCCTTCAGGAATGAAAATAAAGATGTTCTGGGGCACCTGGGTGGTTCAGTCAGTTAAGCATCCGACTCTTGGTTTCAGCTAAAATCATGATCTCATGGTTTGTGAGTTCAAGCCCTGCATCGGGCTCTGCACTGACAATGTAAAATCTGCTTGAGATTCTCTCACCCTCTCTCTCTCTGCCCCTCCCTGCCTTGTGCTCTGTCTCTCTCAAAAAATAAACTTAAAAAAATTTTTTTTGAAAGAAAGAAAATAAGACTTTCTTTGATGAAAGAAAACCAATTGAATTTATTGCCACCAGACCTGCTCTTAAAAAAAAAAGTGCTAAAGTTCTTTGAGTAGAAGGGAAATGATATCAGAGGGAAATGTGGAACTTCCAAAAGGAATAGAAGATAACAGTAAATATCTGGGTGAATATAATAAACATTTTCCTCCTCTGAAGTTCTTTAAAAAGTCAGCACTGTTGAAAAGCAAAAAATTACAACACAATTTTTGGTGTCTTAAGTGCATATTGCTAAGTGAAAGCAATCAGTCTGAAAAGCCACATACTCTATGATTCCAACTGTATGACATTCTTGAAAAAGCAAAAACTAGAGACAGCAAAAGATCAGTGGTCACCAGAAGTTGGGAGGGAGGAAGGGAGAACAGGAAAAGGGGATTTTTTTAGGGCAGTGATTCTATTCTGTGTGATACTGTAAAGGGGATACATGACATTATGCATTTATTAAAAACCATAGAATGTACAAAACAAAGAGTGAACATTATTGTAAACTATGAACTTCAGTTAATAACATTTCAATACTGGTTCATTAATTATAAAAATATTTCACCATAATATAAGGTGTTAATTGGATAAGCTGTTGGAAGGGGGTGGATAGGGATATGGAAACTCTGTACTATCTTTCTTAATTTTTCTGTAAATCTAAAACCTTTCTAAAATATGGTCTGGTCATTTAAAAAATATGTCCATATTTTAAAGGATTTAAGAAGGAAAACAAAGCTAAGACATTCTAAAGAAGAAAATTCTAGGCCCAGATAAGTTTCCCTGGTAAATTCTAATAAACATTTAAGAAAGACGTAACATGAATTATACATGATCTCTTCCAGAGAAGAGGACTGACAACTTCTTATCTCACGTTTATAAGGCTTGCGTTACCCTGACACCAAAACCAGATAAAGACACTACAAGAAAGGAAAACAACAAATATTTCTCATGAATGTAGACACAAAACGCCTCAACAAAATATTAAAAAAATCAAATCCAGCTATTTTTAAAGAGAACAATAGACAACCAAGTGTGGCTTTTCTGAAGGACGCAAGGCCAGTCCAACATTCAAAAATCAAAGTAGTTACCGTATTCTCAAACTCAAGAAAATAAAATATAATCAGATCAGTAGATACAGAAAAAATAATTGAGAAAACACAATATCTATTCATGATATTAAAAAAAAAAAACTCCCCAAACTAAAAACAGGTGGGGTTTTTAAAAATCAGGTGAGGGGTATATTAGAGCTAATGTTGTGCTTCACGGTAAAAGACCGAGTGCTTTGCTGTAAGGTAAAGCATAAAGCAAGCCTAACATCTTGCTAGCATCAACAGAGAGTTCTAGCTAGTTCAATGAGGTAAGCGGAAGACACTTCCAAAGAAAGACGTAAAACTGTCTGCGTTTGCAGATGATATTACTGTCCCCGTCATGGGCTCTTGGCCTGATATTTTGTCCTGCAAGGGTGCGTGTGACAATGTCTGGAGATATTTTTGGTTATCACCCTGGGGGCGGAGAGGATGCTAGTGGCATCAAGTGACAAGAGGCCAAGGATGCTTTTAACATTTTACAGTGCACACGATAACGCCCCTTTCAACAAAAGAATCATCTAGCCCCCAACGTAAGTAGGTCTGAAGTTGAGAAACCCTGGTCTACATAGAAATTCCTAAGAAAATTACACCAAAGCTTCTAGAACCAACTGAGTTTACCAAGTCAAAGAACATAAGGTCAATATACAAATATCAACTGTATTCCCGTATACCAGCTATAAAAAAGAACTAAGAGTGTGCATGTATGGTGTGAATTCTTATTCTGTCATATTCCCCCTGCCAGGTGAATATGGGATAAGGTTAAAAATAACTAGCACCCTGGGGAGCCTGGGTGGCTCAATAGGTTAAAAAGCATCCCACTTTGGACTTTGGCTCAGGCCATGATTTCAGAGTTCACCAGATTGAGCCCTGCATTGGGCTCTGGGCTGACAATGTGGAACCTCGTTGGGATTCTCTCTCTCCCTCTCTCTGCCCCTCGCCCACTCACACTCACTCTCTCTCTCGGTCTCAAAATAAACAAACTTAAAAAAATAACTAGCACCCTTCAAGTGCCAGGCACTTTATGTTTTCTCATTTTTTTTAAGTATGCTCTACTCCCAACGTGGGGCTGAAACTCATGACCCCGAGATCAAGAGTCACACGCTCCACCAACTCAGTCAGCCAGATGCCCCTCATTTTAATCTTCTGAATTTTATACATGAAGAAATAGACTTGGTAAAGTATCAAATCACACAATTAATGAGGAGGTGCATTAATTCAAGGCATTTCAGATATAAAGTCCAATCTTTATTATATAATAAGTCCTACCATATTAAAATCTACTTTAACAAATTCAAATGTTAGAAAACAATTTGCAAACTCTTTACCTACAAAAATGTGTTATTCTTTATCATTGAGAAATTAGATTAGTATTAACTAAATTTCTTATTTCAGGTGCTATTTTCTTCAATGTTAAATTTTAAAATAATAGTCTTTGATGCAATTATACTAGGGTTTATTTATACTTATTTCTTACCTTTCTTTTCTTGAAAGAGATCTGGTAGAAGTAATGCCAGGATCTTTTCTAATTTGAGGTTTTTCATACTTTTAAAATCAGGGAAGAACATATCAATAAACTTATTAACGTTAGCTATACTCTCTTCAATATCACAGAGCTGAGATATATGTTGTCTTTCCAGATATTCTTGTAAACTGTGGAAATCCAAAATGTAATTTAAGATTATTATAAGCTGAAATTTAATAACCATGCCAGAAAATTAAAACTGGTAATAAGTTCACAAATACTTTAATGGTTTAATAAAATAAACAAAAATTAAATTTTCATGTAAAGTTGTATCTTTCTATCAAATCAAAAAATATGCATTTAATTCAATTTTTGTTGAACCAATCCAAAACTCAATTACATGAAATCACGTATGTTTTGACTTTTTGGGAGGATAAAGAAGACCAACATAAAATATGGTTAAACACGTTTTTCTTTCCTTCATGTTAAGCTTTCCAGGTAGTTTCTACTTTTCTTAAGGTTGTCTTTGAGTCAAGGATCATTTAGAAGAACATGGTGTGTTTTCAAATACATAAGACATTTTGGTCATATTTAAAAAAAAATTTTTTTTAATATTTATTCATTTTTGAGAGAGAGAGAAAAACACAGAGCATGAGTGGGTGAGGGGCAGAGAGAGAGGGAGACACAGAATCCAAAGCAGCCTCCAGGCTCTGAGCTGTCATCACGGAGCCCGATGCAGGGCTTAAACCTACAGACTGTGAGATCATGACCTGAGCCGAAGTTGGCCGCTCAACCAACTGAGCCACTCAGGCGTCCCAGTCATCTTTTAATTGTTTATTTCCAATTTTATTGGATTATAACCAGCAAATGCGTGTGGTGAAATCTTAATTTTAAAAAATGTGTTAAGGCTTTCTTGTAAACAAAGAAAATGTATGTGTGGGATTTAAGGCTACATATATTTATAGAGTATATGTAATTCTATCAGGGCACTTTTTGATGACTATATCTACTTCATAAATGTTGTTTTCACATCATGTCCTTCTTTATTAAATTTAGCACTTGTAATGTTCAATTCTAATACTTTATTTTGCCTGGATATATATATATATATATATATATATATATATATATATATATCTCCCTTTAATTTTTTCTTTGTTTCTTTTTAAAAACAAATTTTTAATGTTTATTTATTTTTGAGAGAGAGAGACAAAGCATGAGCAGGGGATGGGGCAGAAAGGGAAATACAGAATCCAAAGCAGGCTCCAGGCTCTGAGCTGTTAGCACAGAGCCTGACTCAGGGCTTGAACTCATGATCCGTGAGATCATGACCTGAGCCGAAGTTGGATGCTTAACCCCTGAGCCACCTAGGCACCCCTGTGTGTTTCTTTTGAACAGAATGTAGATGAGTGTGTTTTTAAAACTTTTTATTTTGAAAAAATTAAATTGGCGGAAAAGTTGCAAGAGTATGATAATGAACTCTAGAGTTACCAACTGTTAGCATTTTGCCACATTTGTTCTCTCTATCCCTCTCATCCCCCTCCCCTCTCCTGTGTGTGTGTGTGTGTGTGTGTGTGTGTTGACTGAACCATTTAAAAGTAGGTTGCAGTTTCAGATTCTGTGTCTCCCTCTCTCTGTGACCCTCCCCCATTCATGCTCTCTCTGTCTCAAAAATAAATAAACGTTAAAAAAAAATTTTTTTTTTAAATAAAAGTAGGCTGCAGATATTTTAACCATTCACCCTCCTAAATACTTCAGGAAAGTTTACTTGATATAAAACTTTTATCTCATAAACTGTTCATATTCAAATTTCACCAATCATAAAATACTGTCCCATCAATAGTAATTTTTCCTAATCCTGGACCATACATTGCATGTAATTGTCCTATCTCCCTGGTCTCTTTTAATCTCTAACAATATTCAGCCTTCTTGTCTTTCATGATATTGACATTTTGAAGAGTCCAGGCCAGTTGTTTTGTGGACTATTCCTCATTTGGGATGGTTTCAAACTACTGGATGGACCAATAGTTTCCTATTACTTTCAGGATACGAATCTGTGTCCTTGTCACAAGATGATATACGCAATGTAAGTTTTTCCTATTGTTGGTGATATTAATGTAGTTGAAGTGATATCTCCCTTCAAAGCGTTTTCCCCATTGAAAAGCTACCATTTCCACTTTGTAAATAAGAAGAAATCTGAGATGACACAATCTGAAAGTGTATATATTTTTCACGCAATGGTTTTAGCACCCATTGAGGATTCTCCTCTGTGTCAATTGTTACTATAATGGTTTTTAACTTTTTTTAAACTTTAACCTTGTAATCTCTGTATTTCATGGGATAATTAACCTTTTCATACTTAGTATAATAGCCATATACTTAACTATATTCCCTCCATCTTACTTTATATATACTATTTATTTTAAATTATACTTTCTTCTTTTTTCTTTCTCCCATCTGCTGGTCTGAGCGAGTTGCTATCCATTCCGTGGTATTCCCTTGTTAACATAGAGGTCCCATGTATACTCATCCACTGCATTAATGGTCACCATCTTTAACCTGCTTCCATAACCAAACGCATATGTTCTGAGTATTTCCTGCATCCTGGCACACACTATTTCTCAGCTCTAACACTCCACCCATCTCCACTTCTGCAAACTCAAAAAAGAACCTTAAAATGCTGTGTTACTTCTTTATCTCATCTTTCTCCTCTCTGAGGAGAATTGTTTCCCTTCTCTTTTTTCCCTCAGATGGAAGTATCTCTTTTCATTTTTTGTTTGGACAAGTCTTCCCTCAAATATCTTCCAGGAGATATACTCCTAAGCATGTCCCTAAACTTTTTCCTTTGCTCCACTAGGTAAAGTGGAGCATCTTCATTAAGATGGGGGGGGGGGTCTGTTTCTCTCAGGAGTCTGATGACAAGTCCCATGCCAGTCAGAGATTTGTCCTTGTAAGTAACTTATTCTCAGTTGCTGCCAGACAGGCAGTTGGTGGAAAGGGATTACCTAAAGTGCAAGTCACTGGGGGATGCACTGTCTCTAAGAAATTTTAAACCATTTCCTTTATTTTTTTTTTAATTTTAATGTTTATTTTTGAGAGAGAGAGAGAGAGAGAGAGAGAGAAAGCAGGGGAGGGGCAGAGAGAGAGGGAGACATAGAATCCAAAGCGGGCTCCAGGCTCTGAGCGGTCAGCACAGAGCCCGACGTGGGCCTCGAACTCACGAACTGTGAGATCATGACCTGAGCTAGAGTCGGACTCAATCGACTGAGCCTCCCAGGCGCCTTAAACCAATTTTTAAACTAAAAGTTGGGCTGCTTCTTAGCATCACCATGCACCAGCAATTCTAAATAGCATTAGTGGTATGTTACTACTCCTCCTTGAAAAAACAAAAACAAAAAACTTTTCTCCACATTCTGAACAATTCCTGTGGTTATAATGTGTTAAATTTTAATAATATATGTGTGGGCTTCAAGTTGGCATTTTTATTATTTACATTTAATAAATAGTGTGCTCTAGCTTCTACTCTGCATATAAGAATCAATTCTAAAATAAAGAGCTATTGGCAGATTGCAATTTCTGGAATTTATCAGGAAACAGGAATTTTACGTATCTCTATTGACATCCAGTGAAGATCAATTTTGAGAATGTCACTAGCAAATCATCAAAACTTAAGGCTTGCAAACAAAAATTGCACTTTGTTTCTGTGATAGACTAATATATATAAGTATGCAAATGTTTTCCTTTCTAAGAAAACATATTAATATAATTAAACAGTATTAATCTATTGTTTCATTTTTGATATTATAATATTCATTTTTTACTTTTTGCTTCTATGTTCATATATACACAAAATTTTGTAAAGGACAATTTTCACTATTTATGGGTTTTTTTTCTGGCTATTATTGTCTTGCTCAATAGCTAGTACTAAAAATAATATTGTCATGGGCCGCCTGGGTGGCTCAGGCAGTTGAGCGCCTGACTCTTGATTTCCGTTCAGGTTGTCATCTCACGGTTGTGAGATCCAGCCCTCTGTCGGGCTCCATGCTGGTGGAACCTTCTTGAGCTTCTCTCTCCCTCTCCCTCTGCCCCTCCCCCCACTCATTCACACTCTCTCCCTCTCAGAAAAATCCTTTAAAATTTTTACAAAAATAAAAATAATATTGTCATATAGAGGAGAGGGGTGTTAAGGAAATTATCTGCTTGGGGTTTTGGACATCCTAAGTACACCACGGGCTGTTCTTTGTCTCTGGAAATGACATATAGTGTGTCTTCCCAGGATATTCCCGTATCTGTGTTTCTCTGCATCAGTCAAGACTGGGCCACCATAAACCCTTTCAGTCGGCAAATGCATGTGTTTCTTCGTTTCAGGAAATTTTTTCCCTATTATTCGTTGAGTTATAGCTTGTTCATCTGTTCTTTCTTTTCTGTATGGAATCTCTCTTATTAGCACATTGATCTTTCCAGTACATTCTCCACGTTGTTTCTGGTCTGCTCTCATGAAGTCTGTCTCATTTTTTTTCTGTCCTTTGAGCTACTTCTTGTATCTGATTTTCCAAGGCATTAAACCGAGTCTCAAATGACTATCAGACTGAATTCAGAGTTCAAATCATAATTTATTTTATAGTTCAAATGGGAAAGTCTCTTTTTATGTGTATGTAGCACTTGGATCGCAAGTATTACTATGATGATAACTCCTATTACTATTATTTTATTTGAGGATTTTTCTATCCTTAGTAGTTCTTTTTCACTGGGCTTCTGTTCTGGTGTTTGTGTAGATCTTCCTTTGGCCACTAGGCTCCCCTTGGTAGACAGTCATTTTTCTTGGTTTGTTTATGGGGGCTTACACCTGGTTTTGAGTGTCTTAGGTGATGGAAACCCTATGGCTGAAAGGCCAGAATGACCTCTAGGCTACCAGCGAGCAGGTTGTTGTTCCTCTGGTAAGAGCCATTATGGAGCTGGTCCTCAAAGGCAGGGCATTTCAGTAATCCCACTCAGCTCCATCTTGGGCTTTCAGAAGGTCAGGAAGGCTCAGTGAAGTTCAGTGTCAACCTGGTCCCGGGAAGTCACAAGTCTGTGTTTGTTCTTCCCAAGGCTGGTGGTTTTCTCCAGATTCTTGTCCCCTGTGACCTGTCCCCTCCCCTTCTCTTTCGTTCTGTACACAGAGCTCCAGGCCTCACCTGTGGCCAGATGCTTATTAGTACAGGTTCCCTTTGATTCCTGAGAGGCAAGAAAGGTCTGGAGATGGGAATAGATAGTAGGGGTATAGTATTCAGACTGCTCTGATCCAAGAAATACTTTTAAAGATTATTTTAGAAATTGTACCTATTATCTTTAATTTAAATGAGAGTTTTATAAAAGAAAAACCTGCTCTCTACAAGCTATGTCATGTATAGGAGATAAATAGGTTACTAAGAATACAATAGACACTTTGTGTGGCCAGAGAAATGCAATATATTATAGGAGGTCGGAACTATCATCTTTACTCAGTCATAAGGATTTAGAGCAAAAGAGACTTTAGAGATCGTTTAATTTTCACCCATCTCTGTATCCCCAAGACTTAGCACATAGCAGGACTTTAATAAATACTACATAAAGGAAGGATGCATAACAGAATAAATGAGTGAAGGAAGGAAGGAAGGCAGGAGTGAATGAATTAGTGAAGATGGCCAGGAACTACTTATATGACTCTGGACAATGTAGCTAATAGAACCATGCCCTTCCTCTTCTGTAGAATGACAAGAAAGCAGAGATAAAGGACTCTGACCTTTGCATTCTTAATATACTGATTAAGGAGACAGACGTGTAAACAGATAATATACGTGCCATAATCAGAAGTCATCATGAACAAATTTGGAATGTGGATGAAAACCATGGATGCCTGAACCATTTTCCTGATTCCTACTCCCTCCTCCCGGCCAGCGATGGGGTCCAGTGGGCAACTGACAACACGAAGAAAGTTCTCCCAAACCATGTGGGTCCACATGTGAGTTTTTCTCCATTGGGCAAACACTCCAACAAAGACAGGGCGCTCTGTTCACGTTCACAGAAGGAGGCACCTACCACTCCCAGTCTAATTGTCCTGCTTTTAATTTCCCTTCTTCCTCACCCACCAGTACTCCCTTCTCCCAATACCCATAGAGGAAGGTGAGGAGGCTTTGAGGTGGGGGAAGGGCGGCCATAAAGAAAAACAGTGAACAAATGGGTACATCATTCATGAGAGTTTTAGTTCTTTATCCTTTAGGTTTTAGATTTACTTAAAAGATGAAAGTAGCAGGGCACCTGGGTGGCTCAGTTAGTTAAGCATCCAGCTTCAGCTCAGGTCATGATATTCCGGTTCATGAATTTGAGCCCCGCATCGGGCTCTATGCTAACAGCTTAGAGCCTGGATCCTGCTTCAGATTCTGTGCCTCCCTCTCTCTCTGCCCCTCCCTTGTTTGTGCTCTCTCCCTCTCTCTCTCTCTCTCAAAAATAAATAAACATTAAAAAAAAAAAAAAAGATGACAGCAGCTGTACACAGCCCCTGTTATGCTCTGCCTCCAGAACAAAAGCTGTGAAAACAGATTCCCAGACAAACGAACTTGAACCCCACCACTCCATGCTGCCTACTGGTGGCCACTGCTCAGAGTAACGACGGGCCAAACGCAAACGGAGTCTCTAAGTTCAGAAAGGAAATACCGCAGACTTTGCCAAAGCAAGATTAACACATCTCACTCCATGCCCACCCTGCCAATTGCCTAAATTGTTCATCTGATTATGCCGGTATCGAACGTTTGGAGACAACTGCTTTCCAAAGTCAGATGTGACACAGACTTGCCCCAGAACAATGGCACCAGTGGAATACTGACTTCTTTTATGCCAGCTGCTAACAATGAGGGTTTCACAGGACATTTTTTAATGGCTCAGAAGTCCTGGTATGAAGCCTGGTATCTTTTTGAGCACAACTCTCCCCACCAAACCTTCCCTCTGACCACTGACCATCATTCCCTGTTAAAACTGTGAAAGTAAGTACTACTGTTTACAAAGCTCTTTGTCAGCAGCCAACTTACCTATAAGTCCCTCTATCCCACTCAAAACTTGCAACGAATGACATTAGTTCCTGCTACCTAAAAAGCATCGGTAGGAACCAGCAGATGTAGCTAGTCAAGAAAAGCTACTGCACACATTAATAGGACAACAAGGAAAGTTCTGGAGATTCCTGGCCAGAAAATGCAGTGAAGATGCTCTGTCCAGCCACATGATGAAATCTCAAGACTCAGAGACTCTCACCCACCTTTCTTTCAGACATAGTTCCAATGACTCTTGGGTGGACTTTCTGAGTCTTCGGGGGAATAAAAGGCACAAACGCCAGTGCATGAAACCGGGACTGTATATATTACATTCATTTTCAACTATTTAAAAACCCATCAGTGAAAACATACAACCATTCAGTTCTTAGCAATTCATAACCAACTGCTGAAAGTAAGAGGGGAGAGTACATCTGATGTCTTTAGGACCCGGAGCAAGTGGGAGTGAATGTGGGGAGACAGCAGAAAAGATAGACCTGGCAGGGATTACACATGGTCCCAATCTATCCCTGGGGCCCCAGGTTGGGAGGCCACACTGGTGTGCCCAGCTTTAGAAAGACAAACGTAGACTGTAATCCTCTTGACATACACTTTCAGGGAAATCCCAGCTTTGCCGAATATACACTTTTTTAGACTGACTGGAAGAAATACTTGTGGTTCCAACGTAAAAATGTGTGTTCTAAATGTGTACCTCAAAATGTGTTTGAGGTATTTGGACACTACGCTTCACTACGTCTTCATACAATGTAAATGGTCTCGAGTTACCTGTACCGCTTCTCCTTCCTCAGCGTAGGTGGGGCCACCTCATGGTGATTATCCTCATACACTTTAGTTTCAGTCTCGGGATTGGGTTCAGTTTCTTCCCAGACAGGCTGTTCTTCATTTCCTTGAGATATCACTAGAATATGGCTCAGGCCATTTGTCATAAAAAGGACAAAATCTTCAAAGTCAGGCTACAAAATAAGAGGATAAACTACCTACTTCAGGCTTCTGATATGGATCGACAAAAATGGCAGCCACCACCCAACTCAAGCAACATCCTCCCCTTCATGATCACAGGGCAAGGGAGTGTTCTCTTTATAAGCCCACTGCTAACAAACACATCTTTGAAGGATAAAGGTTCACAGCTAACAGGGATTGATCTTAAAGATGATCTAATAACCATTCTCGAACTTCAGGATGCTTCCAGATCATCTGACGGGGCTTGCTGAAACACAGATTTGGAAAGTCCAATCCCAGAGTTCATGATTCAGTAGGTTTAGGATGGGGCTTTAGAATTAGATTTTCTCAAAAGCTCCCAGGTGATACTGAGGCACCCGGTCCAACCTTTTCCTGGGGCCAAGAGAGATGGTTGGAGTGTCACAGCCAGCTGACAAAGTGCTGTTCACTAGAGCTTTCTCTGATGACAAAACACATTCTGTGCTCTCCAACATAGGTAGCCACATGCAGCTACTGAGCACTTGCAACTGAGACTCTGAATTTTTTATTTGATTTGGTTTTAATGAATTTAAATTCAAACGGCCACAAGTAGCTAATGGCTACCATATTGGACAGTACATTTCTGGAAGCTATGTCTTCTGACCCCTAAATCACTGAACTTTCTCGAACACAGCACTGTCTTTCTTAATACTCCCCTAGGCAAAAGAGAAAATAGCTCCAGACACAGGCTTTCAGATAATGAAAGGATTAAAGCTTCCCTGTGAGCCTTTATGACAAGGAGCCTTCAACCTGGGATAAAAATCTATCGGAAAGTCCTGGCTATTCACTTCCAGAGGCCAATGCAGAAAGTCTGAGAGGACATAAGTTAAATAGGTCTTCACTCCAACAAAATACAATTGGACCATCTGCTTTCGCTCAGCTGCCACTGTTTCTACTGGAGACTGCATCACTGCCTTCTTTGGCATTACCACGATATGGACACCAACAGGACAAGAGAAGCTTATTTGGCTAGTTAGACTTATCCGTTTGTTTTTCTAAAATAAGGACTCAGGGGCACCTGAGTGGCTCAAGCGGTTGAGCGTCCTACTTCGGCTCAGGTCATGATCTCGCAGCCTGTGAGTTCGAGCCCCGTGTCGGCCTCTGTGCTGACAGCTCGGAGCCTGGAGCCTGCTTCGGATTCTTGTCTCTCTCTCTCTCTCTCTGCCCACCCCACCTCCCCACCTCCCACTCATGCTCTGTCTCTCTCTCTCTGTCAAAAATAAATAAACAATAAAAAAAAAATTTTTAATAAAAATAAAAATAAAATATGGATTCAAAATATACACTGTATTTGAAAACACAGTGGCTTTTTTTTTTTTTTCTAATTTTCTTACCTGGTCTGCTATTCGACTGTAGAAGTCCCTTACTTGCTGTTCAGTGAGCACTCTCTTATCCTCTATTTCTATGACAAATCCTGCCTCGAGAATCTTCCAGTAGAGAGGAAGGTCAGATCCAGACGTGTTATGGGACCACATGTAAAACAAGTCAAGGACATTTGTTTCCTGTGCTTAACAGATTTGAATGAGTTTTCAGGTAAAATACTTCAATACGATCCATAAGGCACTAGGTTTGAAGAGGCTTAAAAATACATGAACAAAGAAGGCCCTTTTCAGGCCTCCTATATTTCAGTTTTTAAGGCTTGAACCAGAGACTCCACAGTATTTCTATTATTTAAGTGACTTTCCCCAAAATGTGAAAGAACTAACTAAATTTCAAGGGAAAATACCGTGTTCTGAATCATTCATAAAGACATAAATTAATAAGCATTTTTTTAACCATCTATCTTCAAAATCGTTTTAACATTTTTTAAAAGGCCTTCCTTTGTTGAGGCTTTAACTCATAATCTAGTCTAGTTTATAGCAAAAAAAAAGAACTATCCAAATGATGGGGAAGGATAGAATTTAACATTTAGTCGTGATTTATCATTAAAAAAACCCTTAAATTAATGATAAATCCAGTTTGTGTGCCACTCAAGTATGGTAAAATGAAACAAAGAGAAGTTTTGAGACAAATAAGACAAATCTAATGAGGTACTAAATGATGAAATATAAGTATAATCCGGGTTCAAAGCAACTCAGGAATGACATCAAACAACACCAATAATTTGAGCTCTTTTTGACCTGGGAGTATCCAGCACCAGGTACCTTTTGCTTCTATTATAAAAGTCAACACCGGGGGCACCTGGGTGGCTCAGTGGGTTAAGGGTTCAACTTTGGCTCAGGTCATGATCTCGTGATTTGTGTGTTCAAGCCCCACGTTGGACTTTGCGTTGACAGCTCAGAGCCTGGAGCCAGCCTGCTTCAGATTCTGTGTTTCTCTCTGCCCCTCCCCAGTTCATGCTCTCTCAAAAATAAATACATGTTAAAAAACAAATGTTTTTAAAAGTGTTTTAAAATAAATAAATAAAATAAGTAAAATAAAATAAAATAAAATAAAAGTCAACACGGTACTTGTTCTGCTTTCATTTGTCTCGTTGATATGGCAGAGCATTACTTACATCTTTCTGAACCCTCTTCTGACTGTCCCATTTGAGTAACTTCTAAATATTCAAATCATGTCTTTGTTACATTACTTAGAGTCTGACAACAGAAAATAAAATCCAAGAAATATTTAAACTCGATAACTTCTCCTTTACCCTAATTGAAAAATAGAGTGTGCTCATTTTCTTTCTATTCAAAACATTCTTTTTTTTTTAACATGAAATTTGTGGTCAAATTGGTTTCCATACAACATGCAGTGCTCCTCCCAATAGGTGCCCTCCTCAGTGCCCATCACCCACACCCCCCTCCCACTCCCCATCAACCCTCAGTTTATTCTCAGTTTTTAAGAGTCTCTTATGGTTTGGCTCTCTCCCTGTCAAAGCACTCTTTAGATTTTTTTGTCCTGTTTGTTATTAGCCCTTTACTGTATTCCACAGAGGTGAGGTATTTAGGAGATACTTGTAATTTACATATCTGAAATGTTATTTACTATGTCAAAACAATAAAAAGATCAAGATGAACTTATGATTAATTGTACTGCCCCAACTTAAAAAGAATTATAGAATCTTGAAAAATCGTTACTGTGTCCTAGCTATTCAAACACATTCGAATAAGGAAGAGTAAATCATTGCATTGTGATATTATTTCTTAAAACTTTATCAAGTGTAAGAAACATATGGGGGATTGGGGTACAGTTTTGTGCCCCCCTAACATACACACCAAAATCTGGAAGGAAAGGGCTACCCTTAGAGAGTGATATGACTTAAATCAACTCACAAATGGAAGAGACCATAAATACTATGATCATGGACCATCTACTTTAGTGTAGTTCAGTCAACGAGAACACTGCTGTAGCTAAAGAAAGAATGCATGATGGGAAGTTCATCAGGAGACCTCCAATCCCTCCTGATAGCTCCCTAGGTGACACCCTCTATTTCACAGACAACATTCTTTCAAATTTCAATTTACTGACGCTGTTTCAACGCCAAGTCATTGTTAAGGAGTCAGCAAAGTACTGCCTCGTTTTGGAAATAAAGCCTGTTGGAGTGCAGCCACTCCCATTTGTATACATCCTGCTTATTGCTGCTTTCTCAATGCGATGGCAGTTAAGCAGTGGTGACAGAGATCATATGCCCCACAAACCTGAAACGGTTACTCTCTGGCCCTATACATCTGCTGACCTTTGGATTAGAATGCAATTTTCGGGGCGCATGGGTGGCTCAGCCGGTTGAGCATCAGACTTCAGCTCGGGTCATGATCTCACAGTCTGTGAGTTCAAGCCCCGCGTCGGGCTCTGTGCTGACAGCTCGGAGCCCGGGGCCTGTTTCAGATTCTGTGTCTCCCTCTCTCTCTGCCCCTCCCCCGTTCATGCTCTGTCTCTCTCTGTCTCAAAAATAAATAAACATTAAAAAAAAATTTTTTTTAATAAAAAAAAGAATGCGATTTTCCTCTTAAAAAATTTATTTTGGCTCTAAAGCAAAACAATAAATGCTTCCTTACACTCCCATGTATCTAAAAAGGACCCTGCATTTGTCACAACATACAGGAAACAAAACAAACCAATGTGAGCTTATAACAAGTTTGTGTTGCTAATAACTAAACGGGAAGAACATGTGTTATCATCCAATATGAGGGCTATAATTTTTATCATTAATATTGGACACTGGTAGAGCAGAGTTATTTAAATAAAGATGCTTGAATAGGCCCAGCCTTGGTAAAGACAATACATTCAGAGCCTTTAAAGATAACTAGCACCAGAAATTTGTTATGTTCTATTTTACTCTAAACAGTAAGCTTGTCTCTAAATTGACAATTAAGAGGTTGTTATGCTGCAATTAATTTAAAGTAAGGTTGGAAAATATCACTTACTTTTTTTTTAATTTCTAAAGATTTTCTAGCAATCACAGCATCGGGCTTGATAATAGCAATACTGTATAGTTGCTCTAGGGAAAAAAAATAGAAGAATTTCATTTTCTTGACACAAAGTCTAGATAATGAAGGATTTGGCAATTAGAAATGTAAAATATGGAGTGCCTGAGTGGCTCAGTCCGTTAAGCGTCCAACCTCAGCTCGGGTCATGATCTCACAGTTCATGAGTTCGAGCCCCACATCGGGCTCTGCGTTGACAGCTCAGAGCCTGGAGCCTGCTTCGGATTCTGTGTCTCCCTCTCTCTCTCTGCCCCTCCTCCACTTATGCTCTCTCTCCCCCTCTCTCAAAAATAAATAAACATTAAAAAAAAAAATAAATGAAATGTGAACTGTTAATGTCCAGTGCATGTGCGTCCATTGACAGCTTTGCTCTTATTACAGCATTCCAACTACCAAAGAGTTTCTGCTTAGAACCAAAGTGCAGCTCCTATCTTTGCATGCAGGACAAACATTCACAACAATTGGTGGTCCAGAGGCAAAAAGAAAAAAAAAAAAGTTAGGTGGGCACTAGTTATTTTAATACAATGGGTTAAAATCACACCCATGATCCATCCAGCTCAGTATCACTGATGAGTAGAGCTACAATGCAAGCAAAATTACACACTGATGGATTTGACCATCTACAGAATTATCCACATTTATCTACACACTCTTCTTTTTTTTCTTTTAATTTTTTTTTAAATTTTTTTTTTAATGTTTTTATTTATTTTTGAGACAGAGAGAGACAGAGCATGAATGGGGAGAGGCAGGGAGAGAGAGAGACACAGAATCAGAAGCAGGCTCCAGGCTCTGAGCCATCAGCCCAGAGCCTGATGTGGGGCTCAAACTCACGGACCATGAGATCGTGACCTGAGCTGAAGTCGGACGCTTAACCGACTGAGCCACCCAGGCGCCCCTCTACACACTCTTCTGATGAGTTTTTAGTGCATAATAGCTCGCTGAGCATGCTGTTTGTCTCTGCTCCAAGGTATGAACACACACTCACACACCTACACAGACAATCCACACACGAGATCGTTAACTGGAAAGTAAACCGGTGTGTGGGTCATTGAGGAAGAAATTGTTTTCATGAGGTTCTGGAAGATGATGAAGGATTAAATAAGAGGAAGCTGCTGTCTAGTTAGTCACAGGGGACAGGAATGCCCGGTCCCGGGTAACCTCAGAAAGGCTTCAGAAACAGAGACCAAAGGAAAGGCAAGAGGAACAAAAAAGTTTGCTTTTTAATAGCGGAATCTCATATTAGCCTACCAGTCCCTTACCAATGACATTGATGTCACGACCAGCTTTTTGTTCTTGCAAGTAGTGCCTTAATGAGCATCCATGTACATGAATCCCTTGCCATTACTTTGAAGGAAATTTACTCACCAGCACTTTCATAGGGTGATTCCTCACCATCTTCCGCATCTGAGTCCACAAACACAATTTCATGATACTGTGGAAGAGAAATGCAAGTCGAAGTTATATTTTAATATGATAGGAAAAGAATTTTTAGAAATTTTTTTTCTAATAAATATCTATAATCCAAGGGATAGAAGGTAAAGTGGGAATGTGCCTGCATTTATCTAACACTACTTTTCCTGATCTTCCCACTAAAATAAAATAAGGAATGTTGAAAATGATTGGGGTGGGAAGGCTATCAGAAATCATGCATATATGCTGTTTGGAAAATGATCAACAACCAAAAAACCTTAAAATTTAAGAAGAACACAAGGAATAAAATAAGAAAGAAGCAGAGATTAATAAGTAAGAAAGCGATTAATACACAATTATCATGTTATAGATCAAAAGGGCATTTGATGAGTTTCTAGATCTAATCCTGACCATTACTCTTGGTAAACTAGCAACAGCAAAAATACCTCCTTAACTTATAAAAAAAAAAAATTTTACTGCTCAAAACAACAGCCAATTTTCTACCATAGGGTAAAAAACTAGGAAGGATGGGGATGGGGTGCCTTAATTTTTTGAGAATCCCTTAAAGTGCTTCTGTGATTCTGTTTTAACTACTGGAAAGGTATAGACATTTACATATATACATTTTTTGGCAAGAGAATGCATAATGTCAGAGTCTCAATGAAATAAAGACCCCCAAATGTATGGAAATGACTATACTGGAAGCATTTGTTCTTACTATAATCAGGAATCAGATAATCATGCCAGCTATAACTTCAGATTGATCTGACTTTATAGTTGCTGAACGTATGCTGGCCAGTAGGGCAGCCACTAACCACATAAGATTATTTCAGCCTTGAAGTGAAATTAGTCCAAATTAAGATGTGCCATAAGTGAAAACTACACAGCACATTCCAAAGATTTAATATGAAAAAAAAATGATTGTAGAATACCTTATTTTTATATTGAGTACATCCTTAAGTGGAAATCTTTTTAATACACAGGATTTAAAATTTGTAATTTCACTTCTTTCTTTTCTGTTGTTTTCAGTGTGACTAGTAGCATATTTTCAATCATGGATGTGGCTCACAACATGACTTGCACTTTATTACTATCAGACAGGGTTGTGCTAGACCAGACAATTAGATAAGAAAGCTAAATAGCAAAAGCAGTCAACAAAATGGAATAATAAAAATAAATATATTAATACACTTCTTACATTCACACTGCTATTAGTTAAAACAGGATATCATCCTGTGACAACAATCAGACCAACAACAATACAAACGCAAAACAGAGCACACATAGAGAAAACTGGATAGAATTAAGCCATTAGGAGTTTATATTCAGGAGTCACTCTGCCTGACATGAAATTCTGGTTTCACCATCTACTGGCTGCCTGTTTCTGGGGAAATGACTCAATGTTTTTAAGCCTCGTCTTATTGTTTGTAACTCTCTCACAATATTTCTTGAGATTCCCATTCAAGATGCCAACATAGAAGGCTCCTGAACTTACCTCCTCCCATAAACACGCCAAATCTACAGCTATATACAAACAAATTTCCTCTGAAAGAAACCCAGAGAAAGCCTGAGCAACTCCTACCCATCTGGTAAATGAGGGGGGAAAAAACCATATTGAAATGGGTAGGAGAGGTTGATATACAACTCGACCATAAACTTCACCCCCACCACAGGGACACACCATTGGGAGGGAACAACCAGCATCTCCCTGAGGAGTGAAGGGTTTGGACTCCACATATAATGCCCCAGATTTTAAGACTTCCAACTGAGAGACAGGTCCCCAAAATGCCTGGCTCTGAAAGCCAACTGGGACTTGTGTCCATGAGTCCCAGGGGGTCACGGTAAACAAACAGTTCTTAACAGGCCAGTAAGAACGGGGTGTGGCCATCCTATCAAGGCTCAGGGTACCAGCAGCTCAATGACCTGCCCAATTTTTCTCTGAAAGAAGCCTATTTGACACTCTTGAAAGCTGTAGCCTGGGAGTCAAGCTCCTAAACTAACACAGAACTAGCAGCTGACTGCAATCCTTTCTGGAGACCAGGGAGGCCAGCAGGCGCCATCTTTGTACTTTCTCTCTGCCTGGATCCAGGTGGCTGATATCCACATGAACATGGCTTGAGCACACACCTGGCACCCCACCCCAAAAGAACACATCCTTTTATAGCCTGGTTCTGGCAGCCAGCAGAGCTAGCGTTCGTGGGTTCAGCACACCCGGCAATGGATAAACCATCCGTACAGAAAATCAGTGAGAAGACACTGGACTTAAACTATATGTTAAACCAGATGGACTTAATATTTTCAACACATTCCATTCAAAAGCAGCAGAATATACATTCTTCTCAAGTGTACATGGAACATTCCCCAGGATAGATCATATGCTAAGCCATATCAAGCGTCTTTTCTCACCACAATAATAGGAAACTAGAAACCAACTATAAAAAGAAAAGTGGAAAATTCACATATCTGTGGAGATTAAACATGTTACTGAACAACCAATGGGTCAAAGAAGAAATCAAAAGAGAAACTAAAAAATACCTGAGACAAATATTTAAAAAAAAAAAAAAAAAAAAAAAGGGCGCAGGTGCCTGGGTGGCTCAGTCAGTTAAGCACCAACTTCAGCTCAGGTCACGATCTCAGTCCGTGAGTTGGAGCCCCACGTCGGGCTCTGTGCTGACAGCTCAGAGCCTGGAGCCTGCTTCAGATTCTGTGTCTCCCTCGCTCTCTGCCCCTCCCCCACTCATGCTCTGTCTCTCTGTCAAAAATAAACATTAAAAAAAAATTTTTTTTAAATAAAATAGTAATCTAAAGTATTACCTGAGGGCGAACCATTTCACCTGCTTCAATTTTCCTCTCCTCATCAATCAAATTAATAATTTTTTGATTAACAAGTGGGGCATTTGCACCAATGATCTTTGCAATAATTTTGCCATTCTATAAGGGAAAAGAAAGCATAAAGGAAACTCATTTTCAGGATAAATCTGGAATTCAACTTGACTAAGTCACCCCATGTGGCCTCACACCCCCATCAATTCTTTTTAGCTATTACAATTAGCCATTTTAATCTTTTTTCTTCATATTTATTTATTCATTATTCATTTTGAAAGAGAGAGAGAGAGAGAGAGCAAGCGGGGAAGGGGAAGGGGAAAAAGAGAGGGAGAGGGAGACTGCATGCTCTGAATACATACTGTCAGTGCAGAGCCCGACGTGGGGCTCAATCTCATGAACCACGAGATCATGACCTGAGCTGAAATCAAGAGTTGGACACTTAACCGACTGAGGCACCCACGCACCCCTGCAATTAGCCATTTTAAAATAAAGTATTAGTGATGTAAAAGTACGTCTTGATTTAAAAATCCCAGCTCTTTGGGGCGCCTGGGTGGCTCAGTCGGTTAAGCGGCCGACTTCGGCTCAGGTCACGATCTCGTGGTCCGTGAGTTCGAGCCCCACGTCGGGCTCTGTGCTGACAGCTCAGAGCCTGGAGCCTGTTTCAGATTCTGTGTCTCCCTCTCTCTGACCCTCCCCTGTTCATGCTCTGTCTCTCTCTGTCTCAAAAATAAATAAAAACGTTAAAAAAAAAATTTTAAAAATCCCAGCTCTTTGAGTTCTACTTCCACGTTGCCTGTCCTCCTTCAACCAAAGGCAAGGCAGCCCTGAATTACATTCAACAGTTCTGTACAGGCCTCCCAACCTTGCCTTCTCTAATTATTATTGACACTATGGCCCCTTTCATCCATCTTTCAATGTATATTTACTAAAATCTGTCTACTGGCACAATACCAGGCATGATGGCATCGAATGGCAGTCCTGGTACATGGCCTAATTACATCACAAAAAAGGAGGAAAGAAAAACCAACACAGACAAAATATGTAAAATAACAATCATGACAAGTACCACCAAGAGAGGTACAAAGCACTGGGAGTATCTACAAGAATTTGTCATGGTCAAAGAGATCAGCAAAGGTGCTTACTGATATCAGGGTTAAAATGTGTAAGATGGGTAAGAGATAAGTAGGCAAAGTGGAGAAGAAAGAGTATTCTAGACAAAAGGGATAGAGATGCAAAGGTCCTGAGGCCAGAAGGGAATATGGCAAATGTGAAGGCCAGCTGAGAAAGTGAGGGGATGCCTGGAATGAGAAAAGGCCCAACAGTGAAGGGGAACCAGACCATGCAGAGCCTTGTGGGTCATGGAACAGCATAGCCTTTAACCTAAATGCAGTGGGAAGCCTTAGGCATCGTTTAAACAGAGGCAGTGACCACAATTAGAACTGTTATTTGTAAAGATCCTTTCACCTACCATGTTTAGAGTCAGAAGGGAGCAGGAGAAGATGTTTGTATACAAAGTAGGGCTATCCTAGAGGTGATGATGAGAGAGATGATTGCTCAGTCTATGGCTGTGGTGACGGAGATGGAAAGAACGGAAAGATGCAGATGAGTGTGAGAAAGACTTGGGTAATGAAACTGACAGGTCCAAGGTCTGGAGTGTTTTGGGTGTGATGTTTTTGTCAAGAAAGTAGATAAATTAAGATGTTAAGCACCAAATGAGGTGACACTTAGAAGACCACATTTCCTGGGGATGGCGGGGTGGGGGACGGGTCTGGTGTTGGACCAGTCCCTTGTGAGACGCCCTTGAGACACCCAAGAAGGATGTCAGAACACCAGTTGCATACACACCTCTGGAGCTCAAAGTATAGGAATCGGCTGAAGATGTAAACTTGAGTTCTTTATATACAGGTGGAGACAATGGAAACTGTGTGGAGACAATTTTCTAAGGAAGGTATTAGCATGATAAGATCAAAATTTACTGGCTGAATTAAGAAACGTAAACCTGCGGGGCACTTGGGAGGCTCAGTCAGTTGAGCGTCCAACTTTGGCTTAGGCCATGATCTCCTGGTTCATGAGTTCAAGCCCCATGTCGGTCTTTGCACTGACAGCACAGAGCCTGCTTCAGATTCTCTGCCTCCCTCTCTCTCTGCCCCCACCCCTGCTCATGCTCTCTCTCTCTCTCTCAAAAATAAATAGACATTAAAAAAAATTTTTAAAGAAAGGTAAACCTGGAAAGGTGATGGAGGGGAATAGCATCTAGGTAGGCAAAAGGGAAACCAAGTAACAAAGCCAAAAGAAGCCAATGTTTCAAAAAGGAGGGCATGGCCACCACATTCAATACATGTGAGAGGTATAGCATGATGAATCTCAAAGTGTCCACGTATTTAACAACAGGCTGGTAAGTGGGTACATTGGCAACAGCAAATTTGCTTGAATAATCAGACAGAAGGCAGATTGGATGGGTTGAGGAATTCATGGAATGTGAAAAAAAAAAAGTGGAGTAAAACTAAATATACAAACTCTTCTGAGAAATTTAGCTATGAGGTAAAAAAGGTGGGTGATAGCTGGAGAGGGGTGTGGCACCAAAGAAAGTATTACTTTTTAATTGGAAATATTTAACCATCTTCAAAGGACATTGAAAGGATCCAGGTGAGAAAGGCTTAAATAAATACTGGCATTCTAGTTACCATTCCCCACTAAAAGGAACTTTCCAACAATTCTGGGGGCCTTCTAAGGCGCCTTGCAAAAGCCTTTCCTGCGGAAAGTTGCTGAAATGAATTTCTTGTCAGCTAAGGGTGGGGAGCAATACAAAGAGCCCCCGTGGGGACATTTTTTTTTTTTTTTAAAGAAGGGATGATGTGATGGGGATTGTGTGCTCACAGACTAGATTCTTAGATAAAGGATTATAGGTGTGGTTATTGCAAGGAGCATAACAAAATCTGAGGCATAACTACATGAGCAACTGCTTGAGGTCCACTGGAGAAAAGTTTACGGGCAGTTAGGGCGTCAGGAATTGAGAGGCCAGGATATTGGGCAGGTTGCCAATGTGGATGCTGAAGTCCCTGGGGTGACGGCAGGACACGGGTTTGAAAGGAAGCCTTTGAGGCACACGCCAAAGTCCTCAGTCATCGACAGAACTGATTTGAAGTCCAGTAAATGACAGGAGTGCGGGTGGGGGGAGAGGAGGTTTAGCCAAATAGCTAAATTAGCAAGGAAAAGACCTCTAACTGGCAAGGAAAAGCAAGTTATCAAAGTAAGAAGAAGTAAAGGGAATACCAATTCTACTTCTGGCCTCAAGACACATAATCTGAGACACCAGTCACCACTCTGGGCTGCAGAGAAACGTGTCCTAAGTTACGAGCCAGATTTAAGGTAAGTCAAGGAAATGTCTTGAGGCCCAGAGCCGTGACTAAAGAGTTTAGGAAGTGTGCTAATTTCTTCTCTCAATTCCAGACATCACACAATGAAAGGGTTTTTGTGAGCATGGGGGGAGAACGGGAGAACTGAGTCAGGAAAAGAAAATTCTGAGCATTAGAAGGATGAACACTGCACGATTGGGAAGAAGGGAGGACTCCTACTCCTGGCACTGATTGCAGATAAGATAGCCCAGATAACTGGGCTGGATGGTCCAGTCAAGGAGGGTGGGTCTACTGAACAGGCCTGACTAACCCTGCAGGGTGATGATGGCGGTCCCAGAGCTCCAGCCTCTATGTGGCCGTACCCCTGGCCAGTCTTCCTCGGTTCCATGTTCCTAACTGCTACTGCTACGAGTCTCCTCACTGTTCCTAATACTAGCCCACCAATCCCATCTCTGGGTGTTACCCACTCTGCTTCCGAAACTTTATCTAGGCCCAGGGTCAACGAACAGTGACCCAGCACAGAGACTGCATTTTGACAAAGCTAAAAAGACTTACTACCTGACCCTTTACAGAAAAAGCCAGCTGACGCCTCATCTAAATCATCAAATCCTACATGTCCAACTGAGAGCAAGATCTGAAGGCAACGTCTAATATTCAATGAACCTAGGAATTCAATTCCTTGAAATAGTTGCAAGGGACTTATTTAACAGAAGCAAAAAGTTATATCCAAGAAATGATTTTTTTTTATGTTTATTTCTTTTGAGAGAGTGAGCAGGGGAGAAGCAGAGAGAGAGGAAGAGAGAGAATCGCAAGCAGGCTCCACGCTGTCAGTGAAGAGCTTAACACGGGGCTCCATCTCATGAACCATGAGATCATGGCCTGAGCCAAAATCAAGAGTTGGGCCCTTAACCAACTGAGCCACCCAGGCGCCCGTACCCAAGAAATGTCTTTAAATAGCTATTTCTAATACAAAAAAATAATAATAATCGAAGTATCCAATAGCAGAGGAACAGTCCAAGCCCTCCCTGGGAAGCCTTTCCTTACTATCCCCACTTCTCGGGTTCTGTAGTAGCTACACTCCAGGCCACATAACTTGGCTTTTAACTGTATATACTCTCCTTCTAGAAAACAGCCCTTACCATGTCTTCCTGATTATCAAAGTTGTATTTCATCACAGAATATTTGGAAAATATTAAAAAGTATAAAGAAGAAAACTCAAATATTGCATCCTTCCCCCATACATAGAAAACCACTATTAACAATTTGGTGAATACTCTTCCTGTCTTCTTCCTTCTACACATTTCTACATACAGAGATCAAAGCAACATATATTATAAAATAGTGATCATATAGGTATTTCCTTGTATTTCTATACACGAATACTTACAACCAATTCTCTCCTACTACATATCTAGGAAATTTCTCATTTTTCACTCCTGTAAATAATCATTCAGCATACCAATTTCTGATTATTTCCTCAGGAAAGGTAAATACTTATTTTTCTCTTTCCTGATAAACTCAGTGTGTGGTAGTCTAACCTCCTCAACCCATTACAGGCTTCTAGAGGTCACGTTACCAAATATATTAATAGACAAGGAAAGACAAGGCAAAAAAAAAAATCGGCAATTATTATAATCAGAAAATAATAGTACCACGGTAATTTTACAATATTTAACTGTAAATTGGAATCTGATGATATATTTTAGATGATGAAGATACTTACGACACTAAAGAGAAAAACAGGTTCACATTTATCTCTAAATGACTGCAAAGTTACAATGTTGTCAGCTTCTGCCTGAAAAAAAATACATGTTATATAATAATAAAAGAAGCTATATCCAGGTCATGAGATACACAAGGTTGAAAACAATGCAGATCACATAAAGTTTTTATTGTGATGTTTCCTACAGCATTTTCTGAGGATGTCACATGTGTTCTCAGGATCAAACCGTACACACTGGTGACTCAGGCCGTGGGTCAGGTAGCCTCGACCTTACTTCTCACTGCTCACCTCTGTGGTACCCAGCCTGTGGCTCAACTCACCTACTTCCATTTGTCAAACCACACCCACGCTTCCTCCCTCCTCACCAGCTCTGGCCCTTCCTTTTCCAACCCAGGTCAAGTGTCCCTCCTCTAAGAATCCTGTCTTGCTCCCTCCTGCTGTAAATCCTCTCCTGCTCTACCCGGAACTTTCCTGCCTCCCTTGGGGGCTCCAAGGTCCCTTTCAGCAATGCACCGCCGCCATATGGGCCTGTCTCACTTCTTTCGATCAGATCTACGAGGTTTCATCTTCCTCTTTGCACATCACCCTCCTTCTGCATCGGTCACGGAGCCTACGGGGATGTCCACTCTCACCACTCTTATTTAACATGACACTAGATGTCCTAACCTCAGTAATCAGACAACAAAAAGATATAAAAGACATCCAAAGCAGCAAGAAGGAGCCAAACTTTTGCTCTTCACAGATGACATGACACTCTATGTAGAAAACCTGAAAGACTCCACCAAAGCCTGCTAGAACTGATATACAGATTCAGTCAAGTTGCAGGAAACAAAATCAATTGCATTTCTATCCACCAATAATGAAGGAGCAGAAAGAGAAATCAAGGAATCCATCCCATCTACAATTGTGCCAAAAACCATAAGATATCTAGGAATAAACTTACCCAAAGAGGTGAAACAGCTATACTGTGAAAACTATTGAACACTTATGAAAGAAACTGAAGAGGTTCCAAAGAAATGGAAAGACATACCATGCTCATCACTGGAAGAACAAATATACTATCCAAAGCAATCGACACATTTAATGCAATCACTATCAAAATACCAACAGCATTTTTCACAGAGCTAGCACACATAATCCTAAAATTTGTATGGAACCACAAAAGACCCCAAATAGCCAAAGCAATCCTGAAAAAGAAGAAACTGGAGACATCACAATTCTGGATTTCAAGCTATATTACAAAGCTGTAGTCATCAAGACGGTATGGTCCTGGCACAAAAACAGACACATAGATTAGTGGAACAGAACAGAAAACCCAGAAATGGACCTACAACTATGTGGTCAATTCATCTTTGACAAAGCAGGAAAAAATATCCAATGGGGGAAAAAACGTCTCTTCAACAAATGATGTTGGGAAAACTAAACAGCAACATGTAGAAGAATGAAAATGGACCACTTTCTTATACTATACACAAAAACAAATTCAAAATGGATAAAAGACCTAAATGTGAGACAGGAAACCATCAAAATCCTAGAGAGGAACACAGGCAGCAACCTCTTTGACATCAGCTATAGCAACTTCTTACTAGATACGTTTCTGGGAGCAAGGGAAACAAAACCAAAAATGAACTATTGGGACTTCATGGAGATTAAAAACAAACCAAACAAACAAAACAAAAAAACTTCTGCAGAGTGAAGGAAACAATCAACAAAACTAAAAGGCAACCCATGGAATGGGAGAAGATATTTGCAAATGACATACCTGATAAAGGGTTAGTACCCAAAATCTATAAAGAACTTATCAAACTCAACCCCCCAAAAGACAAATAATCCAGCTAAGAAATTGGCAGAAGACATGAACAGAGATTTTTTCAAAGAAGACATACAGATGGCTAAAACACAAATGAAAAGACGCTCAACATCACCCAGCATCAGGGAAATACAAAAACAAAAAACAAAAAACAAAACCCATGAGATACACCTCACACCTGTCAGAATGGCTAAAATTAACAACACAGGATGTGGAGAAAGGGGAACCCTCTCAACACTGTTGGTAGGAATGTGAACTGGTGCAGCCACTATGGAAAACAGTATGGAATTTCCTCAAAAAGCTAAAAATAGAACTACCCTATGATGCAGTAATTGCACTAGTAGGTCTTTATCCAAAGGATACAAAAATACTGATCCAGAGGGATATGTGCACCCTGATGTTTATAGCAGCATTACCAACAATAGCTAAATTCTGGAAAGAGCCCAAATGTGTCCATCAACCATTGACTGATGAATATTCTCAGCCATAAAAAAGAATGAAATCCCGTCATTTGCAACAATGTGGGTGGAGCCAGAGAATATTATGCTAAGCGAAATAAGTCAGAGAAAGACAAATACCATACGATTTCACTCATACGTAGAATTTAAGAAACAAAACAGATGAACATAGGGGGAAAAAGAGACAGGGAGAGGCAAACCAGAAAACAGACTCTTAACTATAGAGAATAAACAGAGGGTTGTTGGAAGGAGCGGAATGGGCTAAATGGGTGATGGGCATGAAGGAGGGCACTTGTTGTGTTGTATGTAAGTGACAAATCACTAAACCCTCCACCTGAAACTGATATTACACTGTATGTTAGCTAACTTGAATTTAAATAAAAACTTGAGGGAAAACAACAAATTTCAAGCTGTTGTGAAGTGATCAATAACTGTATATTAAATATTATTGTTTTACTCCATATTAACACAGCATCCCTTGGCCAGCTGTCAGATCATTTGGTAGGGTCTTCTCTAAGAGATGGTTTTTGCAACCTAAGGCAATTGTTTTCAAACTGGGGTTTCTGCAAGTTCCTCAACCACTGGCAAGAAACCAAGAGAGGGTCTCAGCCCTGTCAGCCAGAGGCACTGTGTTGTAATATTTTTTTTTTTTTTAAAGCATGCTGGAGTCTATGTTTCTTTTTCTTTTTTTAAAGCTTCCACAGTTTAGAAGAAAGAAAAGGAAGGAGGTAAAAGGTACTAATCTATAATATTAAAGGACAGAAGTTAAAGATTATATTTAAAAGTAGCTTAAGACACCTGGGGGGGGGGCTCATTTGGTAGAACATCTGACTCTTGATATCAGGGTTGGGAGTTCAAGCCTCACCCTGGGTACGGAGCCTACTTAAATCAATAAATAAACAAATAAATAAATGTAGTCTAGGTATCATTATTACAATGTTCATATTGTAGTAAAGTATTAACAATTAAAGGATTTAATAATATTATTAAAAACTAAAATAAAGAGTGTTACTGAATTTTTACATATATAGATAGGTACAATGTTAGTACAAGTCTTCAAGTCTTTTAAAAGGACACATAACAAAAAAACCAAAAAAACAAAAAACAACAACAAAAACAAAAAACTGTACTGACCATTTAGCTTAGGGTGACTTCAACAGGTAATCAACCTCATAGGTCACTCCCAATGGCGGTTTCAAGACTATATTAATTTTTGTCATCCTTTCAGGGAGGTCATAGCAAGAAAACAACATTAATTTATATGAATGTCCTATTGTTGAGTGCGCTCAAATATAACAAGAAAAACCATTCGGCGATGACGCACAAGATTTTTTGTTGTTAAATTCAACAGATGCTAGTGTTATGAGTGGTAATCTGAACATATTTTGGAAAGAACTTACTAGCCCTTCCCAGTGGGATGGCTACAGTAATAGAACAGATTCCTTGTGGAGGAGGCTGAGGAATTCTGGCTGGCTGGGGTACAATGGGAGGTCACAGTCAAAGTCGCTGGGGTTGGGAGGAAGCACTGTTAGGACCTGTATCCTCACACAGCTCTGAGCTGAGCTGAAATGGGAGCCCAACAAACTATGTGATCTAATTCTCCTTCCACCCCCACCCCTCTGCCTCCACAGCCATGCCGGGTTCACACATATTGCCCAAGTTGGTTTCTACACAGACTCTACAAACAAAGAGAAATTTAACGCCTCTAAACCACCTGGGAACACAGCATCAAGTTATACCTTCTCCGTGTCTAAGGACTTCTTGCCTTGCCTTCCTATGCCGAAGTTCCCTTGCAGGTAGCCTGACAGGTGTGCAGGGGGCCTGCCTTGTTGTTGGTGTCTCCCCACTGACCCCAATTTCCTTTTAGACACTGAAATTTTCCCGTGATTCCTAGCCAGTGAACTTGCACTCCTACCACTTCCAGACAAACTTCTCTACTGCCAACTGCCATGACTCAAGAATTTTCCAACCCTTGATTCTCCATGACCCATTTGCCAGCTGTTAGAGCCTTCTGATATTGTCCTTTAACTTCTTATACCAACCCCTTGTCTATTGTATGTGGCAATTCCCATTAGACCCCATTCTCTGTCCTGTCAACTCCATTTCTCCTCCCCGCCAAGGATCAAATCTCAAATCATATTCCAGATCCACTCAGGGGGCTCAGAGTGAAGCAGGCTATTATGAATCACCGCCCTTTCAAAAACTGTAACACTCTTATTTCATAAGACAAAGTCAACCTTTGGACAAAAAGATTTAAAAATTATATATAGGGGTGCCTGTGTGGCTCAGTTGGTTGGGTGACCGACTTCAGCTCAGGTCATGATCTCACAGTTTGTGAGTCCAAGCCCCACGTCGGGCTCTGTGCTGACAGCTCAGAGCCTGGAGCCTACTTCAGATTCTGTGTCTCCCCCTCTCTCTACCCCTCCCCTGCTCACGCTCTGTGTCTCTCTGTCTCTCAATAATAAATAAACTTTAAGAAAAAAAAAAAAAAAGAGTCAGATGCTTAACCAACTGGGGCACCTAGGTGGCACCCGTTGACTATACATTTTATTAAATTAAATTAAAAATCAATGTTTCTTGGGGCGCCTGGCTGGTTCAGTCGGTTGAGCATCCAACTTTGGCTCAGGTCATAGTCTCTTGGTTTGTAAGTTCAAGCCCTTCTGCTGACAGCTCAGAGCGTGGAGCCTGCTTCAGAATCTGTGTCTCCCCTTCTCTCTCTCCTGCTCCCCCCACTTTCACTATGTCTCTCTCAAAAATAAACATTAAAAAAATCAATTATCCTGGGGTGCCTGGGTGGCTCAGTCGGTTAAGCATCAGACTCTTGATTTTGGCTCAGGTCATGATCTCACAGTCATGAGATAGAGCCTTGCACTGGGCTTTTCACTGAACATGGAGCCTGCTTGAGATTCTCCCTCTCCTTCTCTCTCTGCCCTTCCCCTCACTTGAGTATGTGCACACATGCGCATTCTCTCCCTCTAAAAAAAAACAAAAAAACAAAAAAAAAAGTATAGTAAAAAAAGTAGATTCACATACCCAAGTTGTTCCAAACAACTTAAAATGTTTGATAATTTCTGAATTACCAGTTTTTTAATTTATGTTAATTAAAATTAAAAACTCAGTTCCTCGGGGTGCCTGGGTGGCTCAGTAAATTAAGCACCCGACTTCAGTTCAGGTCATGATCTCACGGTTTGTGAGTTCGAGCCCCACGTCAGCCTCTGTGCTGACAGCTCAGAGCCTGGAGCCTGCTTCCGATTCTGTGTCTCCCTCTCTCTCTGGCCCTCCCCCGTTCATGCTCTGTCTCTCTCTGTCTCAAAAATAAATAAATGTTAAAAAAAAAAATTAAAAAAAAAACAAAACAGCGTTTGCCGCTTTTGTTATAAAAAACATACACTCACCATACAGTTGGGTGAAAAGAAACAGGTCAATAGACAGACAGACGTTTTTATACTTTTCCAATGTTCACACCCATGGTGAACAATTTCAATACTACAGGAATGGGATAAAAATCATGATTGTTCAGATCATTTCAGATCCGGTAGAACTAAATATATAGTAAAACTGCCAAGTAAATATTGTCCATTTTGAAAAGTTGACAGGTTGTTTAAATTAAGACAGTCCTTAAGGACGATACTGAAATATTTGAAAAGTATCAAGAAAATAACAGTTTAATGGAAATGACATCCTTACGACAACGAAATGCAGAAGTTCATCTTCGTTCAGTTCGTTTTTCAGTTTTCTGAATAAAGGTTGCATTGCTTTGCAAGGTCCACACCAGGCTTGGTAAACATCTATCACTGGAAGACGAGAACATTTATGAAAAAAACAGAGTCGAAGAATCTAGAATAGCCGCTTATCCCAATGCTGGGGCAGGGGCAAGGGCACAGATGAGCAGGTTTTTACACTGTTAGTGGGGAGGCACACTCTGTGTTGCGGGTGGGGACAGGTGCCCTGGGCAGAACTCCAAATGGCTGGACAACAGGGGAGCCCCAGTACCTGTTAGGCCTTTGTTCTGCAACATCTCATCCCACAGGCTTTGACTATTAACGACCGTCTGCAAAAAGGAAGGCACTGTAAAGAGGTCCCCAAGTGCCAGCGCACCAAGTAAAGACCGTTGGTAATGTCATACTCACCTGTAACTGGATTTCTCGCTTTTTGCTTGCCATTTATCCACTGTCACATGAAAAAAGGGAAGAAAAATAGAAAATGTTTAAGAGGAAATTTATATGAAGTTATTCTCTATGCATTCAAAGAGGCATCTTAATGGACCGTAGGCAGTATTGGATTATACCACTCCTCTTTTCTGGGGAGAGAGGAGCCAATGCCACTAAAAGATTCCTCGCCAACTGGCTGCATCAGCCATACTGTCTTACTCTCCCAATAACCCTGAGGCAAGGCGAGGAGGTACAGTTTCTTAAAAGGACTCTGTTTCCCTATAGTGTTATGGAGTGTCCTCTCCCCGTTTCCATTTGCACACGAGTTAATTGCCTTTGACCGGACTCATGGATCCCACTCCAGGGAGGTTTAATTTTCAGGACGAGACTACTAGTGTTCTTGAGCACAACATAAGCTTTCCGCAGGGTGAAACCAGTGAGGCCCAAACGCCACCCCCCCCCCCATTCCGTAGTGTCACGGGCGCGCAGTGGGTGACAGCAGACCCCAGCACAAAACAAAGGCGTGGCCCAGGACATGGAAACTACATCCCAGCGAACGGTGCCGGATTCTCCAACAAGCCTTACACAGAACAGAACCTCCTCTCAGCGACACCGCGCGTTTATACGAAGGGGAAGGAACAGTCCCTGGGGATCCCAACCAGCCGTCTGGACGAGGCCTGTGACCTTTGTGAGCACAGCTCCAACAGGTTCGAGTACCTGGGCGCGGAACAGGTGCCCCGCTCCAAAGAGCTTTCAGCCCGCGCAGGTCCTGCGGAAGAGGCCGGACACGGTCCCCGGGACCGCCCCGCAGGAGGCGTGGCCAACGTCTGCACCGCCCCTCCAGGGCCGCGAGCCTGGCCCTCCCCCGCGGGGGCGGTGCCTCGAGGCTCCCTGGACTTTGCGCGCAGGCCCAGGGCGGCGAAGCACGCCCGCCCTGGAACCGCCGGTTTCCTGCGCTTCCCGAGGTGAGACCCCGCTGCCCGGTGCTGCTGCGCCTGCCCGCTCAGCCTCCGGGCAGCGCCCTCCGCTGCGGGTGCGTTTGCCACTTGCAGGTTTGATCGCAGCTCTCCTGGGCTCGACGCCTTCCACCGCGGGGCCTGCTTTACAGCATAAAATGTGTGCTCCTCAGGTTGGAGTGGAAGGCTCTCTGAAGCCCAGCCTCAGCCTGTCTCCAACATCGGCACCTATCCTGGCTCTTCTTCTCCTCTTCTTTCTTTACCTTCTCCTTCTTCTATTATTTGGAAATAATTTTAGAGCTCCCATACACCCTGGGACGACCAGATCAATAGGCTTATTGGAAGGATGAACTAGGGTATCTACCATGATTACTTTTGAAATCTAGTCAGTTAATAAACGACTACTTTCAAATCGAAAAAAAAAAATGCTAACTTCCCTCAAGTTTTATTAGTTTCCTACAATGAATACTTTTCAGAGATAATGTTTCTGAGCCATCCTTAGCCACCCTCTCTCCGGTGGTCTTGCTTTTTTTCCCCATTGCCCCGGTAATGAAGTTCTTTCTCTTCACCATTCGTCAGAGTGAGATTGGCTCTATTTTGAAAAATAGGGTGAGTGGCTGGCTTGATCTGGGAATTTTTTTGTGTCCACTTTTTACTGGGGAAGAATTCTCTAGTATTATCTATGGCTGGAGTATAGGTTGTGAGCATAACTTCCCTGTTCTTAGCAAGTTTCACGTGGGTCGCTCTGTTCTACCGAGGTGGCATCTTTCTTGTGAACTTTTTATTTCTGTGGTTTGCAGGAGAAATAACTACCAGTACTCCCTACTAGTGTTCATCTCAGTTCTGAGCAGCCTGTGGGAACACACCTCCCATCAGCCCTGCCACACTCACTGTTTGTCTTTCCAAAATGCTTAGCTGTTTCTTGATGTTAAGCTGTTAGTTACCTGATTTCTGGAGTCCATCTCACAAGTTTTTGTGGTTTCAGCCCAGAAAGCCATCTAGTAAACCTCTGGGGAACCTAAGTTTTCCTGTGGGCTCCTGTTGACAGACAACAACACAGGTGTCACAGAGGAGGTGTCACAGACTTTCCTCTTTAGGGATCTCTTTCTAACGCCAAATAGTGAGTTGGACCAAAGAACAACTCAGGGTCAATTTATTGACAACCTGATCTGGTGAAATAGTAGTTACTAGAAATATGTGACAGTCCTTTCAAAATGCCAGATGGTGATGTGCAGGGATATTATATATACTTCATATGTATCCTTAATAGGGGAACATCCTATTAAGAAACCATTCTGTAAGTAATCCTGCTCATCTATTTGATTCACTCCGGGAATGAGGATCCTGTCTACAAAGGTCCATGGTATCCCTTCACCTTTTAGTTATTTCCTGCATCCCAAGTATGCCCACATCGGCTGGAAATCTTTTGTTAATAAAATTTTTTGCTTACTCAAAAATACATCATTGTGCCAGCACCTACATAAAGATTTTAGCAGGTGCCACAAATGTTCATGCACTAATTTCAAGCAAACTCTTCACATACTTTCGCTATTCAAGGGAAAACATCATTGATACATCAAGAAGTTCCAGTCTATTCTGAAATAAGCACATTTACCAATGATCAAGACATGCAAGGCAAAAGGTGAAATCAGGTTTTGAAACATCATTCCCATTAACTGCAAGAAGCATAAATGTTGAAGCTTTGAAACATAAACTTGGTGAGCTTTTGCCTTGGGTCTTTCCAGAATGGACTTCAAGGACAAATGCACTCTGACAATGTTACTTATAAGGGATCGTGATGATTCTGGAATAGTACAGAAGATCCCACAGCATGCTAATGCATGTAGGCTTTATAGGAAAACTTCTCAAAGTTTAAAATGGGAAGGTTTGGGGGCATCTGGGTGGTTCAGTCAGTTGAGCGCCTGACTTCGGCTCAGGTCATGATCTCACAGTTCGTGAGTTTGAGCCGTGTCGGGCTCTGTGCTGACAGCTCAGAGCCTGGAGCCTGCTTTGGATTCTGTGTCTCCCTTTCTCTCTGCTCATCCCCTCCCCCTTCCTCTCTCCCTCTCTTTCTCTCAAAAATACACAAAAATTTGTAATAACTGACTGGGTGGCTCAGTCGGTTAAGCGACTGACTTCGGCTCAGGTCATGATCTCATGGTTATGGGTTCGAGCCCCACATCAGGCTCCATGCTGACAGCTCAGAGCCCAGAGCCTGCTTCGGATTCTGTGTCTCCCTCTCTCTCTACCCCTTCTGCACTCACACTCTGTCTCTCTATCTCTCAGTCTCTTGAAAATAAACATTAAAAATTTTTAATAATAAAAAGAAATAAAAAATAAAATGGGAAGATTTACAACAGATGAATGACATAAAAAGGTTGCAATTCTTAAGTAATAATAATGAAACTAATGTGACATCGGTGTGACAATTGGAATAAATGTAGTTGGGGAAGTGAAACCAGAGATAATAAGATCGAAGTCCATTGCAGCAATCCAGGAGGGCTGGGCTAAGGGCCAAAGTGAAGGCAGAGATTACAGATAAGGGGCAAAAAAGACTTAGGAGACATTTGGGGTTAGTATCAACAGGATCTGGGAAGTAGCACTTCGCAGGGATGAGCAAGGAGGAGAAACCACAGAAAACTCTATAAAGTTCCCAATTTCAATGAGCGAATAATGAGGGATGTAAAAAGAGCTATCAGAACGGGAGGGAAGATCATGAGTTCAGGGATTTTAGGATGACAAAGTGGAAGGAGAAGACTAATGAGTCCAACCATTATTGACAGTTAAATCAGGGTTATTATGATCCATGTAATTAGTGAATCCCAAGGGAACAATAGGACAAAAGTCCTTGAGTAATAGCAGGATGAAGCTTGCTCTGCATGATCAGTAATTTGTGAATATATAATGCGTCCTACCTTAGGGCTTTTTCTAACTGCCCCCTCATACATTTTTGTGTGTGTGAAATTCCCATGAGGCAGTATTGGGTAGTGGGGGGTCTTTGTGACCTTGGTCAGGTTTCTTAACCTCTCTGTAGTCTGGTGTTGTTACTGGAGATAATAATAGAACCTATTTAATCACTTTTGTGAGGATTCAATGATTTAAATTATACCTAAGGCTCAGAACAGTCTTCAGCTTATGGTACACATGCAATAATTGTTATCTATTGTCAGGCAGAGATATAAAGCTAAAATATTTCAATTAGCACTCCTGTGTGGACACCTTATACATCAATCTATCTAAAACCTGCCAAAGTACCTTTCCACAAAGATTTCTATCACTGTTAAATTGAATGGAGACTACTGCTCTAAAGAAAATGCATCAAAGTTAAAAAAAAAAAAATCCTCCCCCTACTACAGGTGTATATTGACCTTGTGATAATGATGTACTTAGCTCCTGCATCATTTCTTCTTAAGGTGGTGCCATGCTTTCTCCTGTAATCTACTTGATATTTCTACCCTAAATGGCCCAATGGAAAAATCATGTGGAAATAGAAACTTGAAGTCCAATTTCAAGACACATGCGCACGTGTAATAATTAGTGAATTTTTTTTTAATTCTCCCCCAAATCTAGAATGAGTTGGAAGGATTTTTCACAGAGGGTGATGGAGTTACATCGGAACCCCTTGCTGGATTCTTCAGTGCTCTGGTGTGACGTTGTCCTGGCTGAAGCTGAACCTCTGGCCTTGCTCACAGGGAAATGGGGAAGGTGGTGAGTCCTCCTTATGGATGCATACGTGGCCATGTTTACCTTTTGATCTAGCACCCCGATGATATTACTGTCAACATCTCTGCCTCTGCTCCCCACCTCACTATTTGTTTGACTCTGTTGATATTCATGAAATCTTTTCTTTCGTGAGAAGGGCAAGAGGACATTTGAGTTGGGGTAACCCAAGACAATGGAGAGAATGGGAGCTTCCATTTCCACTCTGCCCTATGGGATGGATTTGAGTTCTCATGAGATACCAGCCACCTTTGTTGCAGGAAACAGGATGCACCTCACATGGACAAACTGGAGAGGCGTGAATAAACGTACTCCTTCCAGAGATGTGAGCAGAAATGAAGAAGCCAATAATGGATACTGATGAAAGCAGACTAGCAACACCACATCCAGGCATGAAGGAACAAAAGGAAGAAAGGACCTTAATGGAACCCAGGGACAGTGGGGCCACTCAGCAGGAGCTGTAGCCTAGAAGGTCTGCAGGCCATACTGGAATTGTGAAGACAAAGTAAGGAAGGGGTAGAAAATAAATGCCTCATCCTCACTCCTCCCTCTGGATGGACTCTCCTACTGGTAACTCCCAGTGGTCAAATCCAACCAGGAGCCCACTCTGATCAGGGCCAGCCTCCCAGTGCTCAGAGAAGGGCAAGGTAGAGAAGAATGGCAAATAAAACAACATATAGGGTTAGAGAAGGGGCAGAAACATATAGGAATGTCTGTCCAGAGACTTAAGAGATTCCAGACATGTTAGCCTGAGCTAACAGAAATATGAAAGACAGTTTGTGAGACTCTGGGCCTAGGCAGAACTGCTTTGTGGGTCAGCCAAGGAAGTGTAGCTGGATTTGGAGAGAAGACCATTCGTGCCGTCCAGCCTTGGAGTCCAGCAGAGCTCTTGCATTTCAAGGACCGTAAATGCTGGAGGCATCAGAGAATCTGGGGCATGGACATTAGAGATCTTGTGCCACTCTGTGGGAAGAAGATTTTGCCAACCAGGAGCGTGTGGTGGCTGCAGCTGATGTCCCGTGTCTGGACTCACAAGAGGAAGGCTTCCTGGCCCTCAGCTCTGGGGACTGGAGCAATCATAAGTCGCTTAATAAAAACATACGTAGTATTTTTCTGTGTCTTGGGTCATACATTGTATTAGGGTTCTCCACAGAAACAGAGCCAATAGTATATATATGGAGAGATAGAGATTGATTATGAGGAATTATGGAGACTGAGAAGCCCCGCTATCAGCCCTCTGCAAGTGGGAGACCCAGGAAAACCAGTGGTTAATTCAGTCTGTATCCTGTTTTTCATCCCGCCCAGTTTGAGGGCAGGAGAAAATGAGATGAGATGTCCCGGATTAAGCAGCGAGGCAGGAAAGAAAGGGAGTATACTCCTCTCTCCTCTACCTTTTGCTCTATTCAGGCTTTCAACAGATTGGATGGCGCCCACCCACCTTGAAGAGAGCAATCTACCCAGTCCACTGACTCAGATGCTAGTCTTGTCTAGAAATACCCTCACAAACACCCCCAGGAAATAATATTGTATCTGAGTACCCCGTGGTCAGTGAAGTTGACGTACAGAATTAACCATCACACACATGCCTAAAGGATTTGGGTTTTTGGGTTTTTTTTTTTTTATTTGTTTAAGTTTAAGTGTCACTTATGTAGATCCATGGAGACCAGCTACACACTTACGCAAGAAAGAACACCTGGTGTGGAACTGACAGAGATTGGGGCAAAGGAGATTCAAAGGAGGATTCCTCAAGGAGATGGGATCTGAGCACTTACCTCAAGGAAGGATCACTTTTGGAGCACCCAAATGCTTACTTGTAAATTTTTTTAATGTTTATTTATTTTTTAGAGAGAGAGAGAGACAGAGTGTGAGTGAGGGAGGGGCAGAGAGGGAGACACAGAATCTGAAGCAGGCTCCAGGCTCTGAGCTGTCAGCACAGAGCCTGACACGGGGCTCGAACTCATGAACTGGAGGTCATGACCTGAACCGAAGTCAGACGCTTAACCAACTGAGCCACCCAGGTGCCCTACCAAATGTTTATCTGTGACACAGAGGCCTCTGATGGCTGAGATCAGGGATGGTTGTGGGACAACCGGGGAAAATGGGACTCTGTTGGGAATGCCCACACTACACCATCCCGCAAGCATTGTAGGGCATCTGATTCCATGGTTGTCTATCATTTGTCCTTCTCTTCCCAATATCCACAAAGATGTTCAAAATAATAACACTCCAGTATTGAAAATTTGCACTTGCAGGGCATTGCTATTTGCACCTTATGAAATACCACTTAATTTGTATATCAGCTCTCTGAAATAGGATCTCTTATTCCCATTTTGCATCGGAGGAAAATGAATTTCAGAGAGATACACAAGACCAATGTCCTGTAAGAAAAGAGACCTCAGGTACATCTCTAGATGATCTCTGGATGATCCAGATCTGGGCTAATATATTAACTGCGAGCCATGTATGGCTGCTGAGGTGCGACTACTCAGAATCAGGATGTGCGACAAGTGCTAAATACAAACCAGATTTTGAAGGGCTTCCTATGGATAAAAGAATGCGAAAAATCTCATTAATAATTTTTATATTGATTACCTCTTTAAATGATAAAATTTGGGATAGAATGGGTTAAAGCCTATTCTTAAATTCAACTTCACCTTTTTCTTTTTCCTGTTTTAATATGGCAACTAGAAAACTTTCAATTACATATGTGGCTCACCTTGGTGACACGCATCACATTTCCACTGGGCAGCACTGATCTAGAATTTCATTTGTGGTGAGTCATCTATTGTCCCAAGCTGCATAATGAGTTGGCCCCAAATCTAGCAGCTTAACCAATCATTTCATTATATCTCTCCATTTCATGGGCCAGGAATTCAGGCGCAGGGTTGGGTGGGCAACTTCTCTGCACCAGGTGATGTGGACTGGGGTCACTTGGTGGTATCCACAAGACAGCTGGGTGGTCTGGAGGGCCCAAGCAGCTTCATTTGCACATCTGTGCTTTGGCTGGAAGGCTGGGCTCCTCTGGGCTCCTCTCCCCTTCATCTCCATGTAGTCGCAAACATCTCCAGGTGTACTCCCAGAGAAGTCGAACTTCTTCTGGGACTGTTCAGGCTTCAAGAGCTAGTGTTCCACGTGGCAGGGAATGGAGGCTTCCGACCTCTTTAGGCTTCCTTCTGGAAACTGGCAGTGTCATTTCTCCTGTGTTCTGTTTGTTGACACAGTCACAAATTCCACTCACAGGGAAGGGTGAGGGACAGAGATTCCACCTCGTGATGGAAGCCATGTCAAGAACTTGTGTCCATTTTTAATCTAGCAAGTTAATCTAGGGCGGTGATTCTTTTTTTTTTTCAATATATGAAGTTTATTGTCAAATTGGTTTCCATACAACACCCAGTGCTCATCCCAAAAGGTGCCCTCTTCAATACCCATCACCTACCCTCCCCTCCCTCCCACCCCTCATCAACCCTCGGTTTGTTCTCAGTTTTTAAGAGTCTCTTATGCTTTGGCTCTCTCCCACTATAACCTCCTTTTTTTTTATCTTCCCCTCCCCCATGGGTTTCTGTTAAATTTCTCAGGATCAACATAAGAGTGAAAACATATGGTATCTGTCTTTCTCTGTATGGCTTATTTCACTTAGCATAACACTCTCCAGTTCCATCCATGTTGCTACAAAGGGCCATATTTGATTCTTTCTCATTGCCCTGTAGTATTCCATTGTGTATATAAACCACAATTTCTTTATCCATTCATCAATTGATGGACATTTAGGCTCTTTCCATAATTTGGCTATTGTTGAGAGTGCTGCTATAAACATTGGGGTACAAGTGCCCCTATGCATCAGTACTCCTGTATCCCTTGGGTAAATTCCTAGCAGTGCTACTGCTGGGTTATAGGGTAGGTCTATTTTTAATTTTCTGAGGAACCTCCACACTGTTTTCCAGAGTGGCTGCACCAATTTGCATTCCCACCAACAGTGCAAGAGGGTTCCCATTTCTCCACATCCTCTCCAGCATCTGTAGTCTCCTGATTTGTTCATTTTGGCCACTCTGACTGGCGTGAGGTGATATCTGAGTGTGGTTTTGATTTGTATTTCCCTGATGAGGAGTGATGTTGAGCATCTTTTTGTGTGCCTGTTGGCCATCCAGATGTCTTCTTTAGAGAAGTGTCTATTCATGTTTTCTGCCCATTTCTTCACTGGGTTGTTTGTTTTTCGGGTGTGGAGTTTGGTGAGCTCTTTATAGATTTTGGATACTAGCCCTTTATCCGATATGTCATTTGCAAATATCTTTTCCCATTCCGTTGGTTGAAGGGAGGTGATTCTTATACTTTAGTTCACCTCAGAATCACCTAGAGAGGTGTTACAACACATTACCATTGGGTCCCATATCTAGAATTTCTGAATCGGTAGGTCTCAGGTAGAGCTCAAGAAGTTGCATTTTTTTAATGTTTTTATTCATTTTTGAGAGAGAGGACGTGAGTGGGGGAGGGACAGAGAGAGAGGGACAGGGGATCCCAAGCAGGCTCCACGCTGACAGTAGAGAGCCCATGAGGGGCTTGAACTCACGAACCATGAGATCATGACCTGAGCTGAAGTTGGACACTCAACCAACTGAGCCTGAGCCATACAGGTGCCCCAAGAATTTGCATTATTAATAAGGTCCCAGATGCTGCTGCTGCTAGTGATGGTCTGGGAATCACATGTGGAGCACCAGGAATCCATACGTCAATATGACCAACAAACAATCCCTGCCCACTCTGTCCCCTTTGCAATCTTCACCCTAAACCACCCCAATGCATCTCCATAGAGTATCATTATTTTCCTATTCTTCAGGGACAGAAGTAAAGCTTATATGATACCAGACACAGTTCTTATTGACTCAGAGAACAGGCGAGGATGTGCTTGTCACCATGCGCGACTGGAGCAGGCAGGAACTAACTAGTGGATTGTAAATGTCAGACACGAGTGCCTTAAGTGGCAGCATTGCACAGGTGCAAATAACTCACTTACTGCATTTGCTACCTTTGGCTGCATAATACATTATTCTGAAACTTACTAGATTCAGACAACACACATTTATCATCTCATAGTTTCATGTCAGGAATCCAGGAACAGATAAACCAAGTAGTTCCGGCTCGGGATCTCTCATGAGACTCCACTCAACGCCAGCCAGGGCTGGCATCACCTCAAGACTCAAGTTGAAGAGGATCTGCTTCTGAGCTCATGCCAGGTCTACCGTCAGGTCTCGGAAGATCCACTTCCAAGCTTACTCATGTGGCTGTGAGAAAGTCTTGATTCTTTGCCACACGTGCTTCCATGACATGGCAGGTGGTTTCCTCCAGGGTGAAGGAATCCAAGAGACAGCAAGAAAGACAGAAAGAGTCCCCAGGATGGAAGCCATAGTCTTTTTATACCCTAACATTGGAAGCGATATCTCATTTCTCTGCCCTCTTTACTTCCTAACAAGTCAATAGTCCATAACAGGGGAGATGACACAGGGGCAGTAATATTAGGCAGGGACCATTAGAGGCCATCTTAGCTCTGCTGTCCGAGATATTAAAAGGAATTTGTAGAACGCAACAAAGTGGTAAGTTGAGTACTGACTGTATCCTAAAGTTACACAATCAATCACAATCAATCTTGAAGTTACTTAGGACATTACCATATCCCCTTAAAAAGTGACTACATTTTTTAAATTTTATTTTAGATAGAGAGAGAGTGCATGAGGGGGGAGAGAGGGGCAGAGGGAGAGAGAACCTTAAACAGGCTCCATGCTCAGTGCAGAGTCCAACACGGGGCTTGATCTCACAACTCTGGGATCATGATGTGAGCTGAAATCAAGAGTTGGAGGCTCAACTGACTGAGTCATTCAGGTGCCCCCAAAAGTGATATTTTTTTAATTTAAATTCAAGTTAGTTAACATATAGTGTAATAATGATTTCAAGAATAGAATTTAGTGATTCATCACTGACATATAACACCCATTGCTCATCCGGAAAAGTGCCCTCCTTCATGCCCCTTGCCTATTTAGCCCACCCCCCACCCAACACCTCGACAGCAACCCTCAGTTTGTTCTCTGTATTCAAGAGTCTCTTACGGTTTGTCTCACTGTCTGTTTTTATCTTATTTTTTATTCCCTTCCCCTATGTTCATCTGTTGTGTTTCTTAAATTCCACATAGGAGTGAAATCATATATTTATTTTTCTCTGACTGACTTCTTCTGCTTAGCCTAACACAGTCTAGTTTCATCCACATGATTGCACATGGCAAGATTTCATTCCTTTTGATGGCCAAGTAATATTCCATTGTATGTATATACCACATCTTTATCCATTCATCAGTTGATGGACATTTGTGCTCTTCTGGCTATAGTTGATAGTGTTGCCAAAAACATTGGGGTGCCTGTGCTCCTTCGAATCAGCACTTGCTGGGTCTATTTTTAACTTTTTGAGGACCCTTCATACTGTTTTCCAGAGTGGCTGCACCACTTTGCATTCCCACCAGCAGTGTAAAAGTGTTCCTCTTTCTTTGCATCCTCAACAACATCTGTAGTTGCCTGAGTTGTTAATTTTAGCCATTCTGACCAGTGTGAGGTGGTATCTGAGTGTGGTTTGGATTTGTATTTCCCTGATGATGAGTGATGTGGAGCATCTTTTCATGTGTCTGTTGGCCATCTGGGTGTCTTCTTTGGAGGAGTGTCTATTCATATCTTTTGCAATTTCTTCACTGGATTATTTGTTTTTTGGGTGTTGAGTTTGATAAGTTCTTTATACACTTTGGATACTAACCCTTTATCTGATATGTCGTTTGCAAATATTTCTCCCATTCTGTCGGGTGCCTTTTAGTTTTGCTGATTGTTTCCTTCGCTGATTGCATGTAAGTGCACCGCTATTTATCTTGTTCTGTGACAGACAGCAGGATTATAAAATGGTTCTCCTATAGTATTTTAAAGTATTATTAATAATTATAGAATAATAATGACAATTTCTTATAGGCAAAAAGAGGAATAAGCATCCATTTAGTTACTGACTTAATGACACAAAGTATGAGATTAACATTGACCAATAGTATCTAAGCTCCTAAAATTTATTTTTATATGAATCAACGTTTTAGGCCTATTTTTAAATTATTTGCACAAAGTTGCCCCTGGATTAGGAGAGTAAGTAATATTATCCTGAGTATGGGATGTCAGGCACTATGCCATTATTTAACACATGTTGCTATCTTGCTTCAGCTTTACCAAAACCCTATAGCATAGGACAGTGGGGATCAGAGATTATAAATACCTCATCCATGATTCCATAGTTACTAAAAAGTTTTGAATCCACATGCCCAGATTATTCCAAAACTCTTTTGTGTAAACTATGCTGCCTTGTCAGCCATAAGGGTTTGGTTATTTGAGTCAGTAAATTTAATATCAAAGGTAGCATTGTTATAAACAAATCACAAGGGCATGTCAATTTCTTTAAAAAAAATTTTTTTAACATTTATTTATTTTTGATAGAGAGAGGGAGAGAAAGTCACAGCATGGGCCAGGGAGGGACGGAGAGGGAGGGAGATACAGAATCCCAAGCAGGCTCCAAGCTCTGAGCTGTCAGCACAGAGCTCAACGCAGGGCTCGAAATCACGAACCGTGAGCTCATGACCTGAGCTGAAGTTGGACACTCAACCTACTGAGCCACCCAGCCACCCCAGAGCATGTCAATTCCTATATCAGTTAAGTATCAGTTAACGCAATAAAAATAACAGACGACCCACTTGGATTCTACTTATCTCAATCCAAGTGGGTTGTCTTGGTTATTTTTATTGATTTTAACTGATACCAGAATTGATTTTCATTATATAACACTACTTGGTCATAAAGGGTGCCTTGAACAAGGTTAAGAATAGTCTCACATTCTCAAAGGTTTGGGCTGTAATATAGTCTGCCAGCATGCTTAGACTAAGTCCAGATGCTTTCCACCTTTTCCAATTTCTTTTTCTGCTTAACAGATCCATGTCTGGAGTGATATGGGAGGCATTCTGTTTCCTGAGTCCCTACTAAGTCTTAGTCAGAATCAAACCATATTAATGCTCGATTAATCCTGAAAGGACTTCCTCTAAGTCATTTGACTAAGCTGGTTCTTTCCTCTAAATACCATGGCCAGCAGCCATAGCTTTACTGTCTATCAGTCATTTTCAAGAGGCATGTATCTCAGGTTGAGCATCGGTTGAAAAAGTTAAGTCTCCTACAATCCATATCTTCAGGTTCTCTGGACCTTGAGTAGATAGTTTGGAGACGGAGGGAAATAACATTCTAAGATCAAAGCCCAGCAAGAGCAAATGCAAAGAGAACAGCCTGGATTACTGCATAGGGAAAGGCAATAGTTGTGCTTAGCAGAAGTATCTCCTGAAAAAGGGGTAGGAGTTGAGTGTCGAAAGGATTTTGGGGGTCAATTTGTGTAGAGCTATGGAAATTGAATATATTCTATAGTTAATGGAGAACAGATCGTCGTTCTCTCAGAAGAGAAGAAACTGTCAATCTTCTACCTTTTCATGGAAAAACAATTTTGGTGATAATTAAGAGCAGAGCATTGAAACATTTGGAATCATGGTAGCAGTCATTCATTTGAAACTATTTTGTCACAATGGTAAAAAGCTGATTACAAAGCAAGTGACGAGGAATATTTAATGGATAACTCCACCTATGAAGCACACCATATCCAGGCAACAGACAGTAGTTAAAGCAACAAAAATTTCGTTATAAAGAACTAACTCAGAATTGTCTATCTCTGAGTAATTTTGAATAAAGTGTACCCGGAATACATGATGGGGTATAAAACAGACCACTATTACTAGAAGGAAGAAGAAGCTCTTGATTTGAGCTCTATAGTCTTGATGGGCCCACATGTCAGGCCAGAGAGCTTTTGTCTGTTGGAGAATGACGCCCATCTGTATCAGGAAGAGGACCCCAACCGTTGTGATCATGATAACAATCATAGAGTAGTTCAAGATAATGAATTCTCTGCGGTTGATATCTTTGTAGAACTCAAAGCATCGTCGTTGTTTTGAGTAACTTGGATTTATGCCATATTGTAAAAATAATATTGGCAAAAAAATGAGGCCGCTCATGGTCCAAATAACAATGCTTAAAACTACCGCATGGCACTTTTGCAACTGTTGCATTTGGAGTTTCTTAAAATAGATGAGCAATCGGAGTATGACAATGGCCACGTAGAAAAAAAAGGTGACGTACATATGACCATATAATATGCTGCTGACCAATCGGCAGAGAAAGGTTCCAAACTCCCAGACCTCTAAGATATAATAGCTGAGGCGGAATGGAAGGCTGACCAGGAGGACTGAGTGCAGCACTATGATATTGACAACGATCATGGCAATCATTGATTGGCTTTTCCTTTTGAACATCATACGTGACATCAATACTGTTCCAGTAGTGCCTCCGAGTAAAACCACGCCATAGAGTGTTATCAGAATCACCCTGCATTGCCCCTTGCAGTGGCCTTGGTCTGTGTTTGAGGCATTTGGCAGGGTGGTCGTGCTGATGGGCTCCATGTCTCACCACAAAATGCTCCGAAGATCATAAACCCCTAAATCAAAAGTTTTGCAAAATTATAATGGATATAGTAAAACTACACAGCAACTGCACTTTAATAGTATTGAGTTTTGCAATCCCAGCCGATTATTTACAACCCTCAAGCTGTCTACCCAAAATGGAGTCACTTAAGACTCCACTTAATTACCCAGACATACTGAAGAGACACGCTGAAGCTAAATCACAAAAATAAGTTTGCTTGAATATAAAATTCCTAACCGTACACACAGGTGTTCTATTCACAGGTATGTCTAAGCTCACATACCACGGCTGGGATTACTATGAGACATGTTAGCCGCTGGCATAAAATTTAAGGAAGGGCCAAAAACTCAGTAATCAAAATAAACAATACTTCAATGCAATTAAAAAAAAACCTCAAAATCAATGCAAAAATTCATGATGAACAGGATAACAAAAATTTAAACAGAGGCAGAGTCAGTATATACACAGTACATGCTCATATCAGATCTACAAGGGCCGTTCCTTCTATCGTCAGGATCCAGTTTGAGATAACGTAGAGAAGATCAGATCAATTGTGTGCAATTATTGTAAGAAGAGGCATCAGACAACATTTTAATATATTTCTGTTAGGGGCGCCTGGCTGCCTCAGTCAGTAGAGCATGCGACTCTCTTCTTCAGGGTCGTGAGTCTGAGCCCATGTTAGGCATAGAGCCATCTTTAAAAAACAAATAACTAATTTATAAAATATTTTCTGCAAATTGCTTTTGAGCAGGGAGCAGCATCGACTGTGCATATTCCCTGCGCTCTCTCCTTCTTGCCAACCTTGAATCTTTTCCTCATGTAAAGTTGGGGTTGGTGGGTGAGTTCTGTTTAGTTTTTATTTAAGTTTTTCAGGGATGGATGTGTAAGAAGCAGGGACAGCGTAGCAATCTGCCACCCTGCATGTAAGTGCCAACTCTTGTCACTGAGTCACTGTGGTGTGTGCATGAGTCACCCGGCTCCATGGAGCTCTGGCTGTAAAATGGGAAAATCATACAGCCTACGTTAGAAGATGACTGGGAAATTAAATGAGTTAGTGTGCTTGAGACGGCTTTATAAGTACAGCAAAAAAGCCATATAGAAGTTATGATTCTCATCACGAAACAACAGAAACGAAAGGACATTTACCTCTTTCTCCTTACCCTACACCTAGGCAGATATACAGTTGTATGACATAAAATTGTTGTGGCATCTGTAAGTATTTAATGAATATCTCAATAAAAAATTTTTAAAAATCCCTTTTGGCCCACCAACTTCCTGCTGAAAAAAATTTTAAATAAAAATAAATAAATAAAGTTTTTAAACCTTTGATTGGATCCAGGCATCAACGGATCAGACTTCCCTGTCCAGAAGGATCTGTGTCCTTTTTCCTCATATGTCTCCTGCCCAGCTGGCCAGGGCAGTGTTTGAGCCTTTGTATCTGCGTGAGAAGTTATTCTACAGTGAATGTCTAAATATCTTAAAATTTTTCTTCTGCTACTCCGGAATCTCCTTGTAGGGAATAAGTAAATTTTTTTGTTTCCGAAGCATTATATTGGACCTGGCATATTTAATATGATCAAGTAAGATTTTATTATAACTCAAAAACATAATTAGAACTTGCATAATAACCTAAGTTTTATGTGCTGAAATATGCATTTTAACAAAGTGCATGTATTTAAAATATACAATGTTTATATGTTTTTTGGGTGAAACAGAATAGTTTTATATGATTTGTGAACAAATATGATACTAATTTACCTTTCAAATTTTGGCAGTCCTCAAGTCGAAGAAGACAAAATGCAAGTTTGAAATTATTTTAAAGCGATAAAAACCTAAATTATTTATCAGTTCCACAGTCTAAGTGGACACTGCTCTCAAGGCAGTATGATATTTGCAAACAGCGTGAACTGTCACTTACTAGCTGCCTCATCACGGGACAAACGTTTAACCCTAAAGTTGTCTCTTCAACTGTAAATATGGGAAGGAGAAGATCGATTCTGTAAGAAGTAAGTTAGAGTGTGTCTATAAAGAACCCAATGGATTCCCTGACATAGAATTGGTCATCAAAGTGCCAATGTCATTTTCCCTCCATAACGCACACAAAGATATTTCATAAACACAAGATCCCATTCATTTGCAGTTACTTCTCAGAACTGACCCACAAAAAATGCATGGGGATTATGTTCCACTGCTTTCCTTCCCCCCCGCCGCCCACCACCCCAGGACATTATGGCACTGCCCACCCCCAACATGATCCTTTAACAGCTTATAATTTCTAGTTATTTCTTTGTTTGTTTTCTATGCAGAAACAAATGAGTACCCAGACTACTTACTTGTTCTTTTCCTCTTATGATTTGTTTCTGGTGGAGGACTCAGGCCACCCTGGTCATGTGTTGGTGACCTACATCTACAGTAAGAACCGTTTGCTTGAATCAAGACTCCAGTAATGGCACAGTCGAGAGGAATCTTGGGATGGATGGTGGATGATGAACGCGCTTTAGACTGACAGACTCTGAAGTCTGGAACAGTCAAGATGGAGGGCCCAGATAAACTGCCTGGGCCACAAACGGATGTTTGTCTCTCCAGCTCGTGGTTAAACAGATAAAAAAAAAAAAAAAAAAAAAAAAAAAAAGGATTCCTATAAGTGAAGACTTTCATTTTTACTATTAGTGATGTATTTGCGGAAATTTTTCTTAGTAACCTGAAAAACTTAAAGAGTTTTCTTTTTTTCAAATGTTCCTTGTTATCATTCTTATATGTTTTACACTGTGACCTCGTGGACTACTTTCTCTGAGACTTTCATGTTCTCAACCATATGCTCAAAATACAGCTCTGTGTTTCAATTTTCAGAGACTCCCTTCTCTCATTAACTGCATTTGGACATATGGTTCTTTCGAAGCTCAGACCTCTGGCGCTCTAACTGCTACAAGAGGGCTCATTTCGTTTTTCTCAAAAGTCTTTCCTTTTCTTACCTCAACCTCACTTCCTAACTTCATAGGCATCTCAAGCTGTGTTAAGTCCTCAAAGAATAATTTTAAGGAAGCATTGGATTTAGGACAGGTAAAGAGGCAAAGACTAACATGTCTTCTAGCAGTAGGCAAACCCAACCCCAAGTCATATTACTGTTTGGCTACAGGAATTCAGAAGGATACATAATATCACCCATATGGCATGTTCAGGTCAGTCTGCATTTCAATAACGGATAAAATTCTCATTTACTTTGGAAAAATGAATGTCATCCCCCACCTGCTCCATTTGCTAATGATCATGCAGCAATGCTTGTGGCCACAGAGATATAAGACAGCAGAATCTAAAGGCACTAGACCCATATGCTTAATTGTTTCAGGAAAAAAAACGAAACACCCCTTAGTAGAAGATGAGATTGCCAACTCTTATTACCAAAAGCAAATTTATACCAACTCAACTCCACTGGAAAATTTTCACATAGAACCAACATTTCAACCGGTTTTAAACACCTCTCCTTAAATCAAAGTAATTCAAAAATACAAATCTAGTTTATATGCCTAGATTGATCTGGCAGGCCTCATTTTTTAGATAAAATGTGTTCCCAGAATGGGTAGGATAAAGGATGTTCCCATAGAAACTGTGCTATATTTAGAGGTTGCTTGTCTGCTGAAGCACTAACTGGGAGATGAGTTAGGTGTGACCAACAATGCAGGCAAAAATAAATTCAGTTATAATTTGAAACTATGGCCAGCCCACAAATTAAGTGTTCACATTGACGATGTAAGGATTTCAAAGTATTAAGATGTGTGTATATTGTATTTACACCACTGTGCAGACCATGTTTTTTCCCATTATACCTAGAATTCAGCTCTGCTTTCCTTGAACGGTGCCCAGATTTTCAAGAAAAATAACAAAACCTTAATATGACAGCTTAGCAATCACCTCGTCCTAGTCCTCAAGAGTACAAACAATTATCTTCATTAACAGATGAAGCCGCCACAATGCAGAGAGTTTATAAAATCACCACAGGCCGCCACAGGACCACTTAGGGAGTAGCCAAGGGTAACAACCACAACCTCATTCCAAGCCTTCATACCCACAACACCACATTGTATGATGGTGAACTTGAGATACTTTCGGAGAGCGCCTTTCATAGTCTATGGTTTCAGGTTCCATCTTCTTCCTTGCAATATCTGGAATCTTGTTTTTGGATTGAACCTCTGTGCTTAAATAAAAGTATATTTTAAAATTCTAGGAAGTTAAAATTCTTCTTTAAATGTAGTTCTTTGCCCCCAAATAAACTGCTAAAGTAAGGCATTAACCTTGGTGATTATCCTAAGTCAGTTTGCAGAAGTCTATCTGTCCTGCGCAAGAGGGGCTCCAAAGTCGATGCTGCTGGAAATGCCGCCATCTTGCCCCCTCTTCCCCCTCCATGGAAGATGCCATCTTAGAAGGCCATTGGTGGGTAATCCCTGCTCCTGGAATGATGTGGTCGGGGTCGCTGGTCATTCTATGGTTGGTTGTTAAATTGCTACTATGAAATATCCGTAGGAAAGTGGTAACAAAATCTGCAACTGCTAATTCCCAAACCTGTTTATATTCATAAGTTATTAACCAAGACCCCGAAGTGCCAGGCATGATGCCCTGTTTGACCCCAAACACCCAGAGGCTAGGCCCACCCATATACTGGAGGCAGCACCTGGGACTTGGACCTCTCCCAACTCTGGGCATCTGTGTTCTCGGTCCTTCTCCTTATCTCTGTCAGGTGCAACATAACTTTCTTCCATGGAGGCATGGGATTTGAAACCAGAGGGTCCAGACAGAGCATCCCATCCCACCCCTCCATTTCACAGATGGAAAGGTGTTGGAGGCCCAGGCAGGCCATTCTGTTCCTCTCACTTTTCCCCCTGTAGAAGGTGACCCAGGGCAGCATTTCTGTGACTGAGGAGCATCAAACAGCATGTTGCAAGAAACATTTTTAAAAAATATTCTCTGGCATTTATTTATAGTATAGCTATCATCTCAAATAATGAAACCAAAGTTGGCACACAAAAGTCCTGGATGTTGAGAGCCATGCATATTAGTATTCAAATATGTATAAATGTAGACTTTGTCCTGGCAGACTGTTCTCTACACTTGATAAAAGGATAAATGATTTTAAATATAGCAAGAAAGATGGAGATTAGACATTAAGAAAAAAAAAAAAAAAACCCTAACGAAAGCAGAGATTTATGCTGGCCTTCCATTAACATGCTCAACCTTGACTTATAGACCACACCATGGATTTGTTTTTGCCCCTTGAGCCCACCCAGGTCTTCGTGCATTGTGCCCTTTTGCATCTGTGAGTTCCTCTGCCTGGTGTGATTTTTTTACTTCCACAGGGCAGGCTGCCTCTTATTCAGTTCTCAGGACTGATGTCACCTCTTCGAGAAAGCTGTATGTGACTGCCACAGTGCTAGGCAAATTCTAAGGACTACCACATGCCCTGTTTGAATCCTTTGCATATGATTTCCCACCAGATATTTTTATTGCTTAATTGAGCATCATAATTTTCCTGTCTGAGAGGATATACTCCTTCCAATGTCTCAGTGTACTTAGATTTGGACCTTTAGATTGAACAGGGCACCCTGACTGGCTTTTCAAAGTCTTGGGCAATGATTGTTAACAGGTAGGAGAATTAAAAGGTGCTGATTTGTTTGCCACTTTCTTAAAGATGTATTTCACCAGACCCTACCTGGATAGCTTCTTGTTCCTTCCCGGTGCCCAGAACAGTGCCTCGCACAGACACATTGAATGAATTCAACATTTGTTGAATGTATAAAATACATGATTTTCTAAGAGTGGCTGGGAAGAATCCTTTTGAAGATAATTATCCAATCATTTAAAAAAAATTTTTTTAATGTTTATTTATTATTGAGAGACAGAGAGACACAGAATGTGAGCAGGGGAGGGGCAGAGAGAGGGGGAGACACAGAATCCAAAGCAGGCTCCAGGCTCTGAGCTGTCAACACAGAGCCTGATGCGGGGCTCGAACCCACGAACCGTGAGATCATGACCTGAGCCGAAGTCAGTGGCTAACCAACTAAGCCACCCAGGTGCCCCTATCCGATCATTTTTAATTTGCACAAGAGTTCTGGGACCAAGGCAGAACGTGATAGCTGGAATTGACCTAAAAGAGGCTCTACTAAATCCAAGTAGATCATTTCACAGAAGAAGAAACTGAGGCCAGGAAGGCAGCCTGAGTGGAAGCCACACATGCCCTATCCCTCCTCCTTTGCTGATCTGCTCTGCTGCCCTGGACCATCGTCCAGGCCACTACAACTGGAGGTTCCGCCATATTCCAAGAGTCTTGTCTCTTTTTAGGTGACTGTGTCTCTTAACACTTTGGAAGTGTTCCAGAGCATGAAGACATTCAATTGAGAATGAGGAAACATTACATCCAACATACATTTTTCCTATCATCTTCTTAGCTTCAGATCTCCAAATGCTCCGTGTGGGTCATCTCTTGTGCTGATCAAATTTCAGTATAGAAAAAGCCAGTTACTTCTTCAGAAGTTCTTTCCACTGTGGTTTAATTTTTTTCTCTGCTTCATTCTACTCCTTTATGACAGGAACATACTGTTCCCTCAGAGCAGGGAAAAGGAATGGGAGGTTGTACAACCACACAACAGATGCTACGGAAGAATCAGACGTAATGCAGGTCACTAGGTTAAGTTCAGCTGCTTTCTGAAATGATGATTATCTGAGTATTTCAACATCTAGAGGTCATTTCAGTCAGGGCGTGGCTAACAGTGTATTTGATTACTGTGTCAAGAAGGACTTGGTAAGAGTTCACAGAAAGGATCTCCTTCAGGTATAATAATATCCAGAAAGTGTGCTAGGAAAAACACATGTGCCTGTCACTGTAGCACTTTAAAAATGAGCCTTCTGGGGGCGCCTGAGAGGCTCAGTCAGTTGAGCGTCTGACGTCAGCTCAGGTCATGATCTCACAGTTCATGGGTTCGAGCCCCGAGTCGGGCTCTGTGCCAACGGCTCAGAGCTTGGAGCCTGCTTTGGATTCTGTGTCTCCCTCTCTCTCTCTGCCCCTCCCCCACTCATTCTCTCTCTCTCTCTCTCTCTCTCTTTCTCTCAAAAATAAATAAACATTAAAACATTTTTTTGAATGAAACTTTTAGGGCAATGTCTCTCAAATGTTATTGTGCTTGTAAATCACCTGGAGATCTTGTTAAGGATGCAGATTTTGATTTAGCAGGCCTGGGGTGGGCCCTGAATGTCTGAATTTCTAACTCGCACCCAGATGATGCCCACGCTGCAGGCCCATGGACCACATTTTGTGTAGCAAGATTCTCTACTGCGTTGTCCAATATAGTAGCCAACAGCCACACGTGGCTCTTTTTGTTAGATTAAATGAAACTTAACCATTCACTTCCTCAGTCACATTCACTAACCACATTTCAAGTGCATAATTACAGAAGGCTCTATTGGACAGATGTACTAAAGAAAGCACAACTTATTAAATAATTCCTACTCCCCATGAGCTCACCTCCTCTCTTTCCCAGATAGCTTCATTTGGACAATAGCAAGCATTGGTTGGATAAGCAGGTATGTTTGGAACTTGAGGAGATGGGATAGAAAAACACCAGAGAGAAGGATGCTTGAGGAATCCGAAGAATAAAGGAATTTCAAGAAAGGTGTGCTCGACAGAGTCAAATGTTGCCAAGAGGACAAATAAGCTAAGATTTGAAAACTGTCCATTGACCGTGAAGTGGCCGAAAGAGCAAGAGGGCAGTAGTTGGTGGAATATAGGATCAGATGAGGGTTTTTAAAGATGAAAGCTGTTTGCTATTTCAAATTTATAAAATTTGAAAATTGCAGTCTTGGGTCATAAAGAAGACTGGCCTTGGAGATGCAGTAAAACCTTGGATTGCGAGTAACGGGCTCTGCAAGTGTTCCACAAGATGAGCAAGCATTTCTAATAAATTTTAACTTGATAAACGAGCGATGTCTTGCAATATGAGTCGTATGTGATGCAGGATGTCACGTGGTCACAACCGAGCCAATGGTTCCTGAAATTCACTTTGATACGTAAGTGCTTTGGATGATAGGCCTGTTTCAGGAATGAATTGTGCTTGCAAACCAAGGTTTTACTTGTCTACTGGTTTTGGATTTTCGAGGCAAAATGGGTCCTATGGTGACCTGGTTCACACTTCATTATTCAAAGAAGTCAAATAGATACCATCAACCATTAAAGATTTCAGAGTCTCCAAGTCTGAGAGGCACCTCTCAAGACTTCATAGAAATTTCACATTTCTTTGGCTAAGTTAAAAAAAATAGTGATTTTGTCTATTTTACCAGGGACAACGGAACCCTTCGCTCTTCGCTCTTTTGTGAGCTCTAGTTAGAATGAGGAGCAATTTCACTAATCACTTTTCAACTCAAAATCTCACCAGACCCTTAACAATAAACTCTCTTCAAGGAGAGGCCAAGCCCCAAGGGATTTGGCTGATCAAAATCTGACACCTTGGTCAGAGTGTGAAAAGCAGGTTTAATTAGGTGCACAGGCCAGCCTCTTTTTCAAGGAAAGAAGACGTTGAATTACAGCAATTACCCTGTTATTAGTAAGTTTTGAAAAGAATATAAAAGCTTATAGGAGGTGGTGATGATTACATCTTGCCGTTGCGCCAGCAGGAAAGCCCGTTCAAGAAGAACGGACACCAGGGCGCAGACAAGGCTTAATTTCCCTGGGGCAGTGTAACACCTCCAACACCCTCAGAGTATTGCCTTCTGGATGGCTCCAAATTGCTAATAGACTGTTGTGTCATCGTGTGATGTGGAGGGAAAGGGGAGCTGGCACAGTCCTTGAATTGGACACCTGGGACGAGCAAGACAACAGCAGTTCAGACTCAGATTAGCCACATGCATTCTGGGGCAAGCAATAGAATCTTTGAGTCTCTTCATTTTTAAAATAGGCAGCAAATAATTGTTTGGCCCTCCTAAGAGGGCTGTTTTTGTTTTGTTTTGTTTTTAAGAGGAACCCGATGCAAAATGGACACCTACATCAAAAACACCTTGATTTCTTAATTTGGCCAGTGCCACCTCGCTCAGGTTCCAAGCATCCTCAGTGTTTATGGCTAAGGCTTTTCTTTTAAGGTATTAAAAAATGTCTGAGGGGCACCTGGGTGGCTCAGTCAGTTGAGCGTCCCACTTCGGCTCAGGTCATGATCTCACGGTCCGTGGGTTTGAGCCCCACATCGGGCTCTGTGCTGACAGCTCGGAGCCTGGAGCCTGCTTCGGATTCTATGTCTCCCTCTCTCTCTGCCCCTTCCCCACTCACGCTGTCTCTCTCTATCAAAAAATGGATAAACGCTAAAAAAAAAATAAAAATAAAAAATGTCTGAGTTTCTGATGATTCACGATTTTAGTCATGTGGACATCGGCTCAGTGGGGACTTAGGGACATCATAATTAATTTTTGGCTTCATTCTGGGCACTGGGGAGAAAAATTGAGCCAAGAGAAGATGAGGCTGAGGGAATGGATGGACTCCACCCAACGAGTCTGCCTCATGAGGACAGCTGGCCAGTCCAATGGCATGCTCTGAGGAAGTGGCAGGTTCTGGCAGGTTCAATGTGGTGTGAAGGGCAAAAAGGCAGGAGGAATTCGGGTGGTGGATGTAGCCCAAATCCAGGCAAGTGGAGGTGCTGAGCCTGGGATTATGCTCATTCGTGCATGAATGGGCCCAGTGAGAAGGAGCCAGAGAGTAAGTCAGAGCTTTGAGCTTCAACCCACATCAGAGTCAGCTGGGCAGCTCATTAACACGACACTTCCTGATACCGTGTGGGTGGAACAGAGCATCCACACTCGCAGCAAACCACCTGACTATCCTGATTCAATCACCCAGAGGGCCACCCCTAAGGATAGTGAAATGGGGCCTCCTCCTTCCGTGGTAGGGTAGCGCACAAAAGGGCTACAGTTTGCCTCAGGGTCATAGCCCTGGAAAGGAAGCTCATGTTCTGATGATGAAACGCCTGCAGAGTCCCATCCTTATGAGCGACACCACACCAATAGGTAGGAAATGTCTAACTCAGGGGGTAGTCAAATGTGGTCACTGCACACACATCGACAAAGCATCCTGCCACATCTCCTGCCCTGATTATGGGCTGAGAGATGTGATCTTAAAGGCAGGGCTCACAGGCATAGCCAAGTCCACGATGTGGGATACATCATACCTAGATTAGCTTCAGTAGGTGTTTATAATCCTGGCCCCCACGTCCAATCGCTGGGCACAGATGTCTGACTATACTACCAGGTCACTTGCCCAAACCCTGGCTGCCAGAGGGCTAGAGGGTCTGGCCATTTATCTTTTTTAGTCAGGGGCTGACCCAGCTTCCCTTCAAAGGTCTATTACCAGGACACTCCATTACTTCTGAGTAACTTAAGTTAAATACAAAACACATAACACAGAGTTAAACAATCCTATCGCAGGAATTAGTTGCTTCTCCTTCAGAGATAGCCTGGTGTTGGAGAAAGAGCATGAACTTAGGCATCAGACATCAGCCACACACACACACACACACACACACACACACACACACGCACATGCATGAGTGTGCGTGCACAGCATAACAAAAGTTGTTCAGCTACGACTGGTCCTTCTTGACCTGATAGAACCTCAAGGGTCAGTTAGAGGTAGAGAAAGTGGAGAAAAGAAATGTAAATATCAATCAAATTTCCAAGAGCTGAAAGAAAGTAGGAGTCACAGTGTTTCTCTAGAGGACGAAATGATATTTTTCTTGTTTCTCTGTAAACAAATTGATCTGGTGCCTAAAACCTTTCCTGGCCAGGAAATAGGTTCCCTTTCTTATCCGCAATTTCTATCCCAAACTAGAACTGTCGTGAGCTCAAATGTTTTAGAGAAGTGTCATTTTGCCCCCAAATCAGATCCCCCTCATGCCCATTTCCACCCATCCGAGGTCCAGACGTGAATGTGGGTTGACACTCAGCTCTGACACTGAGATAAGGCTCAGTATCCTTAGGATCCCCTCGTTTATGAAGAAAAGAGGCCGTACTAAATCTGTGTGGCGTAGCCCAAATCAGGCTGCAGACCAGTAAGATATCAAAATTCTCTGCAGCCCTTACTGTGCTTTTGGCTTCAGATGGGATGGGATATTAACAACCATCTCTTGGGAGGCAGGGCACATGTGGGCGGGGGCCTTACGACTAGCTGATTAGCACACATGGACTGTTCAGGAAATGATGTAAAACAAGCCTCTGTTTAGACAGTGACCTCCATGAATCCCTAGAGAGATTGATAAGTAGCAGCTTTAATTTTCTTTCGAATTGTCTTTAATTTTCCTAAAAGAGGGGGAAGGGGTTTTGTTCTCAACTGTTGGGTTGGTGCCATGGCCACCCTCTCCATGGGGGACTTCTTCACACCATTGTCTTGCCCATTTACCCCCCCACTGCCTCACCCAGAGCCTCTCCCTCCAGGATTTCTCCTTTTATTTCCCTTGCTCATCGCCCTCTGCTGTCACACATGGAAGGCCTGTCTGGTTCTCCCCCAGAGGGAATTGTGTGGTTGCAGGAGTGGCTGAAGGAAAGCAGGCCTTCCTTCTCGATTCGGAGTCGAGCATCTCCAAGACAATCGGACCATTACACATCTAAGACCATTTCACACCACCTCTTAGCACAGCCTCCGTCTCTGTTCTGCACCTGGGTGTGTGTCACTACAGTCCTCCTTCTGTCATCCTGACTCAGATCTTCCAGGTCCTGGGGCACCTGGGTGGCTCAGTGGGTTAAGCGTCTGACTTTGGCTCAGGTCGTGATCTCATGGTTCGTGGGGTAGAGCCCCACATCGGGCTGTGTGCTGATGGCTCAGAGCCTGGAGCCTGCTTCGGATTGTGTCTTCCTCTCTCTCTGCCCCTTCCCCGCTTGCACTCTGTTGCTCTCTCAAAAATAAATAAACATTAACAACAAAAAAAAAGATCTCGCAAGCCCTGTCTGTCCTGCCACATCCCTAGTGTGCACCCACAACATGAGGGAGAGGAAAACCTGGAAAGGCCCAAGTAGGAGTGAACCAGGCAGGAAGCCAGCTCCAGGCACTAAAAATATGCCTTGCCATGTGCCCCAATGTTTAGGAAAAGCAGACCAGAGCAATAGGCTAGCATCCATGCATGGGGTCCACTTGGGCTAAAACACGCTCAAAACTACATAAGAAGTAATTTACTAATTATGATAGGTAAAGTAAGTACTCTAGTTTGCAAGGACTTGCTTTTTAAAATTTTCTTAATGTTTTTATTTATTTTTGAGAGAGAGAAAGAGTGCGAGTGGTGGAGGGGCAGAGAGAGGGGGAGACACAGAATCTGAAGCAGGCCCCAGGCTCTGAGCTGTCAGCACAGAGCCCAACGCGGGTTTCGAACCCACAAGTCGTGAGATCATGACCTGAGCTGAAGTTGGACGCTTAAGCGACCGAGCCACCCAGGTGCCCCGGGACTTGCATTTTTTTTTTAATATATATATAACCAGTATGTCCCACTCCACAATTCAGGTTTACAAAACATTATCATATTGTTTTCAATGTTCAAACTACGATGATGAAGCCGCAAATACTCACATTGTTGGAAATACAGATTTTATTCTGAAGCCCCACCCCAGGCCATTTAGAGAGTCTCAAGAGTAGCTTATACTCCTATATTTAGTCAGTCCTCCTTGGTGCTTGCCTGCTGCCACCATCTGTCCAGGGAGCACGACACCAGCTGTCCCCATCACTGCTGATCTCTACGACTGCTCATTTCTGGACACATATGCAGGTGCAACCCTCTGCAGGTGTGCTGTGGTGGCCGAGATCCAGCGTGTCATAAACCTCCAGGATCGCACAGCTCCTGAGCACAGCTCTGCTAGTCTGAGGAATCACCCTGGGAACCAAGGACCAGCCTTCCTTAGAAACCGGGGGCTCTAGCAGTCCTGCTTAGTGTGGTGTTTACAGCTGCTGATCCTGCAAAGCTTCCCTACTGCCAGATGACGATGTTCCACTCTCCGATCTATGCCCTGTCAGGCATAGGCCCCGGCGGCGACAACCACAGTGGCTGAACACAACGTCAGGCTTTTAGACACCAGCTCTTTGGGTTGGTACACATGCATCATCCTCCCATGGAAATAAACAGTAAAATAAATGGGATCTGTATCAGGAGGGGGCACAGTCTGCACCTTAAAGCATGCCCTGATTCAGTCCTCTTCCGAGAATATCTAGGCTCTGGTATTATAGCCAGATCACCCGTTTAGATCCTTCCCGGACAACGAGTTTCCTCCTAGGCGTCCCCGTTGGCCTTTTCTGATAGTGGCTTTCATTTGCGACCACTCCAATCCATCAAACATGTTTTATTTGAAAGCTTTAAACCTTGGGGCGCCTGGATGGCTCAGTCGGTTAAACGTCTGACTCTTGATCTCAGCTCAGGTCATGATCTCACAGGTTCGTGAGTTCAAGCCCCACATTGGGCCACACACTGTCAGTGCTGAGCCAGCTTGGGATTCTCTCTCTCCCTCTCTCTCTCTCTCTGACCTTCCCTTGCTTGTGTTCGTGCTCTCGCTCAGAATGGAAAAAAAAAAAAAAAAACAACTTAAAAAAATAAATTAAAAAATAAAAGCTTTAAACCTCAGAGATATTTGTGTTCCATTTACCTTCCTCCCTGAAAAGTCTTTGGCTCCTAGAAAAAATTCTGCAGATTTAAAATGATATACAAGGGATGCATTTTGTCTATCTTTACAGATCTTTACAGATTTCTAAGTTCTGGGCCTTTGCTGAGTCACAAAAGTGTGACACATTTCTTCTTTCAGAACAGTGAGTGGGTTTGACTTACATCACTAAGAGGGGCCATTGAGGGCAAAAGGATCTCTATCAGTAGATACAGAAAACCACAGTCCTCTGTCTCACCAAAACATAAAATCTCGTTCTCCCAGGCCCTAGGGAGCACACGCCCTCGGAAATTGGAGGTTTTCGGCATTTGAGATTATCTAGCATGACGGCCTTTCTGTGTGTTCCCCCATGTTCCCTTGAACAGGAGACGAATGTGTAGAGTTAAAGCTAGAGCAGAGGGACTGTCCCCCAGCCTCCAGCCTCCTGACCTGTTACTAAGACTTGTCTCTGGCTCTCAGCCATCTAAGACTTTTGTTTCATTATTTGAGATTTTATTTGAGCCATACTAGAAATAAAGGACAGAGAATATTCAATGTTTTAAAAATATGGGTCTCTTGCAACCTGCTTGTTTGATGCCCTTCAGTCTGGTTGGCACCTAAAGTTGTTCAGAAACGCTGCCTGGGTCACTTTCTGCAGGGGGGAACGTGAGAGGGACAGAATGGCCTGCCTGGGCCTCCAACTCCTTTCTGTCTTTGAAATGGAGGGGTGGGATGGGGTGGTCTGCCTGGCCCCTTCTGGTTTCAAATCCCATGCCTCCCTGGAAGAAAGTTATGTTGCCCCTGGGGGAGAGTGAGACAGAATGAGCCACCCACATGGATTCACAGACAGAGATAAAGAGAAGGACCAAGAACACAGATGCCCAGAGTTGGGAGAGGTCCAAGTCCCAGGTGCTGCCTCCAGTATCTGGGTGGGCCTAGCCTCTGGGTGTTTGGGTCAAACAGGGCATCATGCCTGGCACTTCGGGGTCTTGGTTAATAACTTATGAATATAAACAGGTTTGGGAATTAGCAGTTGCAGATTTTGTTATGTTTGGTTACCTTTTGTTATGTTTGGTTATCTTTACTTTCCTAAAGATATTTCATAGGTGCAATTTAACAACTGTAGAATGACAAACGACCCAACCACATCCTTCCAGGAGCAGGGATTACCCACCAACCGCTTTCTCAGATGGCACCTTCCTTGGAGGAGGAAGAGTAGGCAAGATGGCGGCAACTCCAGCAGCATCGACTTCGGAGCTGCTCCTGCACAGGACAGATTGACTTTGTCTTCTGACAATTTCGGATAATCACCAAGGTTAATGCCTTACTCTAACAGTTTTCAGAGAGAAAGGAGCTATATTCAAAGAATTTTAGGGGCGCCTGGGTGGCTCTGTGGCCTAAGCGTCCAACTGTTAATCTCGGCTCAGGTCATGATCCCAGGGTGGTGGGATCCAGCCCCGCATGGGGTTCCACACTGAGTGTTGAGCCTGCTTAAGATTCTCTTGCTCTCCCTCTCCCCTCCCTTCTTATGCATGCGCTCTCTCACCCTCTGTCTCTAAAACCTGAAAGACAGACAGAAAGAACGAAAGAAAGAAAGAGTTTTAACCTTCTAGGATTTTAAAATAAACTTCTTTTTAAACATTAAGCTTATATATCCCAATTTTAGAACTTCAACTTTTTTGTCCTCTGAGTATGTTCAGTTAAGCACTGGGAGAATATTTTGCTTAAGGAAGAAAAAAAAAAGTCAGAATGAAAAAACTGTATTCAATCTAGTTCTACTTCAAAACTCAACCTTCTCTGTGAGATTCAGTCTTGCTCATTCTAACCAACAGCAGCCATGGGACTCCACCTACTCCAGCTGGAAAACCAACACTTTTCTTCAGCTGTGGCTGGCGTTTCCTGGCGCTAACCTCCTAGCCCTCACCTCAAAACCTCTTTGCAAATAGAATGAGATGACCTCAAGACTGACATTATTCCAACTTTGTTTTTCATTTTTCTCCACAGGAAGCCAGTTTCACTTGTAAATTTACCTTTTCCAAGATCGAATGGATTGTTTTCTCTTTTTTCTTTCTTTTTTTTTTTTTTTTTTTGGTTACAAAGTTATTTTCTTGTGATAAGTACTTTTAAGACCTCCTGCCTTAGCAACTTTCAAATATGCAGTGAATACAGTATTATTAAGTATAGTTGCCACGCTGTCCATTACATCCCCATGACTTTATTTCTTTTACAACTGGAAGTTTGTACCTTTTGACCCCCTTCACTCAGGTCACCTGTCCCCTGCCCCCCACTTCTGGCAACCACCAATCTGTTCTCTGTATCTAGGGGCTATTTGGAGGGCTGAGATAGGGTTTTTGTTTTAAGATTCCATATATAAGTGAGATTACACACTGTCTTTCTCTGTCTTATTTCACTTAGCCTAATGCCCTCAGGCTCTATCCATGTTGTTACAAATGGCAAGATTTCATTGTATGTAAATACCACATTTTCTTTGTCCCTTCATCCACCAGTGGACACTTAGGTTCCTTATCTTGACTACTGTAAATAATGCTGCAATGAACATGGGTGCATACATACATCATTTAGAATTAGTGTTTCTGTCTTTGGGTAAATATCCAGAAATGGAATTTATTTTAACTTCCAGTTATAAATTTACTAAAATTTACTAAATTTTAACTTCCAGTTATAAAAGAAAAAAAGTCATGGGGATGTAATGGACAGCGTGGCAACTATACGTAATAATACTGTATTCATTGCATATTTGAAAGTTGCTAAGGCAGTAGGTGTTAAAAGTCATATGGTAGTTACATTTTTAATTTGTTGAGAAACCTCCATACACTGTTTTCCACAGTGACTTGTACCAATTTATGTTCCCACCAACCACACACAAGTGTTCCCTTTTCTCCAACACTTGTTATTTCTTGTCTTTTTGATAACAGCCATTCTAACAGGTGTGAAAGTGATATTTCCTTGTGGTTTTGATTTGAATTTCCCTGATGTTGAGTGAAGTTGAGCACCTTTTCATGTGTCTGTTTGCCATCCGTACATTTTCTTTGAAATATGTCTATTCAGTTCCTCTCCCATTTTCTAATCAGATTATTTGACATTTTGCTGTTGAATTATATGAGTTCTTAAACATTTTGTGTATTAGTCCCCCATCAGATATATGATTTGCAAATATTTTCTCCCATTCTATAGGTCACCTTTTCGTTTTGTTGATGACTTCCTTCACTGTGCAGAAGCTTTTTAGATTAAAGTAGTTCCGCTTGTTTAGTTTTGCTTTGGTTGCTTTTGGTCTGGTATCAAATCCCAAAAAAAATCATCACCAACACCAACATCAAAAAGCTTATACTCTGTTTTCTTCCAGGAGTTTACCAGTTTCAGGTTTTACGTTCAAGTCTTGGATTTATTTTGAGTTAATTTTTGCATATTGTGTTAGTCGTCCAGTTTCATTTTTTTTCCATGCAACTGTCCAGTTTTCTCAACACCATTTATTGGAAATTGCTCTTTCCCCATTGGATATTGTTGGCTCCTTTCTCATAAATTAACTGACCATATGTGCATGGGTCTATTTCTGGGCTCTCTATTCTAGTCCATTGACCTTTGTGTCTGTTTTCATGCCAATGCCATACTGTTTCAATTACGATAGCTTCATAATATAATTTGAAATCAAGGAGAATGATGCCTCCCCCTGCCTTTTCAAGGTGGATTTGACTATTTGCACTTTTTTATAGCTCTATACAAATTTTAGGCGTTTTTTTTTCTATTTCTGTGAAAGATTGCATTGTAATTTTGATAGCAACAGTTTTGAATCTGTAGATTGCTTGTGGTAGCGTGAACTTTTTAACAATGTTAATCCTTCTGATTCCATGAGCACAGTATACATTTTCACTTATTTGTATCTTCTTCAATTTCTTTCATCAGTATCTTTTAAGAGTCTTTTCCTTAATGCTTATTTATTTTTGAGAGAGAGAGAGAGAGCGCAAGCAGGGGAGGAGCAGAGAGAGAGGGAGACACATACTCCGAAGAAGGCTCCAGGATCCAAGCTCCAAGCTGTGAGCACGGAGCCCAACACGGTGCTCAAACTCATGAACTGTGAGATCATGACCTGAGCCGAAGTCAGACACTTAACCACTGAGCCACGCAGGCGCCCCTCATCAGTATCTTATAGTTTCTGGTGTACAAGTCTTTCACCTTCTAGGTTAAATTTATTCCTAGGGTTTTTTGATGCAATTAAAAATGGGCTTCTTTTCTTAATTTTCTTTCTGATGTTTGTTACTGGTATATGGAAATACAACAGATTTTTGTATATTATTTTGTATCCTGGAAATTTACTAAATTAGTTTATTAGTTCATACCTGGAAAATCATAAAAGTGGTTTTTGAAAACACATATTCGAAGACTGTATGTAGCAACCACCAGAAGCCCACTCTGAAACAATTTGCCACTTTATGCATCACAGTACTATCAGCTGGAAGGGAAGTGTGGAGGCAAGGAGGCTTTACATCTAGTTGTACAACAAGTTGTTTTGCAATTAATGGAGAATAGTTGAGTTTATACAGAATCACAATCTGCCTAAACCTGAGTTTTTAACTCAGATGTTAGGACTATACCAAGGAATTCTAAAGTCTGATTGGATGGCCTTTGAAAAATGATTCAATCTTTACCATATTCACTTTTTAGTAATAAATGCTACTCATTCATTATGCTTGAAAAGAGATGTTAAGATATCTATATAAGAAGCATAAGGCTAACTAAATCACTCTAGTCAAAGTATCTAGAGTTCTCTAGATTCAAGATGCATTATATGGAATATATATAGCTCAGTTTTCTACTGGGCATAAAGCAAAACCATGAAGTTTTGGTACAGATAAAAAAAAATCTATAAATATAATGACCTATATAGACCATACAGCCACACTCATATGATGCTGGTAGTCTTTTTTTATTGTTGTTATTTGGAGACGCAGCTTTCTTAAACACAGCAAATGGTATGAAATGTGCCTTTTCAACTTTTAAAATTATTGTTTGAGACGTTTGAAAATATTCGAAATAGAATTGCTCAAGGAGGTTGGAGTCAGGTTTTACTTGTCTTCATTTCTCCTTCTATTTATACAACAAATATGTCATGAAGTTAACATTACTTATGTAATGCCAAAAGGGGAGAAAGAAGAAAGTAACACCAATATCCTTATATGGTTTCCATCAGGTAATCAGTGTGATAGAACATATCTGCCCCCACCCCATCTCTTCCTATATCGCAGATCACATTTTTGGGACAATTTTACTTCCGTTTAGGAATTTTTCCCCCTATCATCTAATGAACTAATCGTTAATTGGAATTATCGTGGTTGGCATATTAGTCAGCAAAGCACCCCCTTCTCCCATGCAGCCAAATTCCTGGCTTTGTACGTGTTTGGCTGAAAAACAAGGAAGCTTTTGCGTTTGGGCTTCCTCGCTGGGATGAGATGTTCTCTTGACTCACAGGTTGTGATTCCCTTGCATTGTTTCACTTCCTGATCTTTGGGGATTTGTAAGGTGCATCATAGTTTCAGAATATTTCAATCCCAAACGGGCTTGCTTCGCCTACTCTGAAGACTGACTCACATGTCTAAAAGCATCTGCTAACTTTCCTCGAGAGAACTCATTTCCCATTTCTTTTAGACAGGTCTTTTCCTCTTCTTCTCTAGGTGTTCAAGGTGCTCTGATTGATTCTTTATTTAATCTGAGTTCATTTAAAGTGTATCTGTTTGTTTTCAATTAATTTATCTGAAGTCACTTCCAGCTTCTTTTAAGATCCCACTCTTCTCCAATAATCACACAGGACCTCTTTCCAGAGCAGCCCCCCCATACCTGGCCCTCACTAAGGTACTTTCTGCTATTATAGCTTCATTACATCTACAACCTTGATATTCAAAAATGGAGTGAAAGGTTGAATTTCTATTTCGCCAGGGAGCACCTGGGTGGCTCAGGTGGTTAAGCACTTGACTCTTGATTTGGACTCCGGTCATGATCTCTGGGTTTGTGACTTCAAGCCCTGCGTCAGGCTCTGGGCTGACAGCATGGAGTCTGCTTGGGATTCTCTCTTTCCCCCTTTCTCTGCCCCTTCCCCAGCTCTCTCTCTCTCTCTCTCTTTCTCAAAATAAATAAGTGAACTTCAAAAGATTTCTATTTCACCAGAATTATATACCACTATAAGTAAGCATCATCATCAAAAGGAGCAAATTCCTAGGTCAGTCAAGGTTGTTTGCGATTTAGCTTTTTATAACATTTACAGCTTTACCTCCCATCCCATCACCTAAACCTTTGGCATACAACCCATTTTCTAAAATACAACATTCCTAGTTAAATTCACATTTCAGATAGATGACAAATATATATATATATATATATATATATATACACACACACACATATA